>NW_024059311.1:0-37641 GCF_016432855.1 Salvelinus namaycush | reverse complement strand
CTATATCCAGGGGAGAGGGGCTGTATCCAGGGGATGGGATGGGGAGAGGGCTATATCCAGGGGTGGGGATGGGAGAGGGGCATATCCAGGGGATGGGATGGGGAGAGGGGCTGTATCCAGGGGATGGGATGGGAGAGGGGCTATATCCAGGGGGTGGGATGGGGAGAGGGGCTATATCCAGGGGATGGGATGGGAGAGGGCTATATCCAGGGGTGGGATGGGAGAGGGGCTGTATCCAGGGGATGGGATGGGGAGAGGGGCTATATCCAGGGGATGGGATGGGGAGAGGGGCTATATCCAGGGGAGAGGGGCTAATCCAGGGTGAGAGGGGCTGTATCCAGGGGGTGGGATGTCAGAGGGGCTATATCCAGGGGATGGATGGGGAGAGGGGCTGTATCCAGGGGATGGGATGAAAGAGGGGCTGTATCCAGGGGATGGGATGGGAGAGGGGCTATATCCAGGGGATGGGATGGGGAGAGGGGCTTTATCCAGGGGATGGGATGGGAGAGGGGCTGTATCCAGGGGATGCGATGGGGAGAGGGGCTATATCCAGGGGGTGGGATGGGGAGAGGGGCTATATCCAGGGGATGGGATGGGGGGAGGGGCTATATCCAGGGGAGAGGGGCTATATCCAGGGGAGAGGGGCTATGTCCAGGGGAGAGGGGCTATATCCAGGGGGTGGGATGGGGAGAGGGGCTATATCCAGGAGATGGGATGGGGAGAGGGGCTATATCCAGGGGAGAGGGGCTATATCCAGGGGGTGGGATGGGGAGAGGGGCTATATCCAGGGGGTGGGATGGGGAGAGGGGCTATATCCAGGGGATGGGATGGGGAGAGGGGCTATATCCAGGGGAGAGGGGCTATATCCAGGGGATGGGATGGGGAGAGGGCTATATCCAGGGGAGAGCGGCTATATCCAGGGGATGGGATGGGATAGGGGGAGGGGCTATATCCAGGGGAGAGGGGCTATATCCAGGGGATGGGATGGGGAGAGGGGCTATATCCAGGGGGTGGGATGGGAGAGGGGCTGTATCCAGGGGATGGGATGGGGAGAGGGGCTCTATCCAGGGGATGGGATGGGGAGAGGGGCTATATCCAGGGGATGGGATGGGAGAGGGGCTATATCCAGGGGGTGGGATGGGGAGAGGGGCTATATCCAGGGGAGAGGGGCTATATCCAGGGGAGAGGGGCTGTATCCAGGGGATGGGATGGGGAGAGGGGCTATATCCAGGGGGTGGGATGGGGAGAGGGGCTATATCCAGGGGAGAGGGGCTGTATCCAGGGGATGGGATGGGGAGAGGGGCTATATCCGGGGGGTGGGAGGGGGAGAGGGGCTATATCCAGGGGATGGGATGGGGAGAGGGGCTGTATCCAGGGGATGGGATGGGAGAGGGGCTATATCCAGGGGGTGGGATGGGGAGAGGGGCTATATCCAGGGGATGGGATGGGAGAGGGGCTATATCCAGGGGGTGGGATGGGAGAGGGGCTGTATCCAGGGGATGGGATGGGGAGAGGGGCTATATCCAGGGGATGGGATGGGGAGAGGGGCTATATCCAGGGGAGAGGGGCTATATCCAGGGGAGAGGGGCTGTATCCAGGGGGTGGGATGTCAGAGGGGCTATATCCAGGGGATGGGATGGGGAGAGGGGCTGTATCCAGGGGATGGGATGAAAGAGGGGCTGTATCCAGGGGATGGGATGGGAGAGGGGCTATATCCAGGGGATGGGATGGGGAGAGGGGCTTTATCCAGGGGATGGGATGGGAGAGGGGCTGTATCCAGGGGATGCGATGGGGAGAGGGGCTATATCCAGGGGGTGGGATGGGGAGAGGGGCTATATCCAGGGGATGGGATGGGGGCAGGGGCTATATCCAGGGGAGAGGGGCTATATCCAGGGGAGAGGGGCTATGTCCAGGGGAGAGGGGCTATATCCAGGGGGTGGGATGGGGAGAGGGGCTATATCCAGGAGATGGGATGGGGAGAAGGGCTATATCCAGGGGAGAGGGGCTATATCCAGGGGGTGGGATGGGGAGAGGGGCTATATCCAGGGGGTGGGATGGGGAGAGGGGCTATATCCAGGGGATGGGATGGGGAGAGGGGCTATATCCAGGGGAGAGGGGCTATATCCAGGGGATGGGATGGGGAGAGGGCTATATCCAGGGGAGAGGGGCTATATCCAGGGGATGGGATGGGATAGGGGGAGGGGCTATATCCAGGGGAGAGGGGCTATATCCAGGGGATGGGATGGGGAGAGGGGCTATATCCAGGGGGTGGGATGGGAGAGGGGCTGTATCCAGGGGATGGGATGGGGAGAGCGGCTATATCCAGGGGATGGGATGGGGAGAGGGGCTATATCCAGGGGATGGGATGGGAGAGGGGCTATATCCAGGGGGTGGGATGGGGAGAGGGGCTATATCCAGGGGAGATGGGCTATATCCAGGGGAGAGGGGCTGTATCCAGGGGGTGGGATGGGAGAGGGGCTATATCCAGGGGATGGGATAGGGAGAGGGGCTGTATCCAGGGGATGGGATGAGAGAGGGGCTGTATCCAGGGGATGGGATGGGAGAGGGGCTATATCCAGGGGATGGGATGGGGAGAGGGGCTGTATCCAGGGGATGGGATGGGAGAGGGGCTGTATCCAGGGGGTGGGATGGGGAGAGGGGCTATATCCAGGGGAGAGGGGCTATATCCAGGGGATGGGATGGGATGGGGGGAGGGGCTATATCCAGGGGGTGGGATGGGAGAGGGGCTGTATCCAGGGGATGGGATGGGGAGAGGGGCTATATCCAGGGGATGGGGTGGGGAGAGGGGCTATATCCAGGGGAGAGGGGCTGTATCCAGGGGGTGGGATGTCAGAGGGGCTATATCCAGGGGATGGGATGGGGAGAGGGGCTGTATCCAGGGGATGGGATGAAAGAGGGGCTGTATCCAGGGGATGGGATGGGAGAGGGGCTATATCCAGGGGATGGGATGGGGAGAGGGGCTTTATCCAGGGGATGGGATGGGAGAGGAGCTGTATCCAGGGGATGCGATGGGGAGAGGGGCTATATCCAGGGGGTGGGATGGGGAGAGGGGCTATATCCAGGGGATGGGATGGGGGGAGGGGCTATATCCAGGGGAGAGGGGCTATATCCAGGGGAGAGGGGCTATGTCCAGGGGAGAGGGGCTATATCCAGGGGGTGGGATGGGGAGAGGGGCTATATCCAGGAGATGGGATGGGGAGAGGGGCTATATCCAGGGGAGAGGGGCTATATCCAGGGGGTGGGATGGGGAGAGGGGCTATATCCAGGGGGTGGGATGGGAGAGGGGCTATATCCAGGGGATGGGATGGGGAGAGGGGCTATATCCAGGGGAGAGGGGCTATATCCAGGGGATGGGATGGGGAGAGGGCTATATCCAGGGGAGAGGGGCTATATCCAGGGGATGGGATGGGATAGGGGGAGGGGCTATATCCAGGGGAGAGGGGCTATATCCAGGGGATGGGATGGGGTAGGGGGAGGGGCTATATCCAGGGGAGAGGGGCTATATCTAGGGGATGGGATGGGGAGAGGGGCTATATCCAAGGGGTGGGATGGGAGAGGGGCTGTATCCAGGGGATGGGATGGGGAGAGCGGCTATATCCAGGGGATGGGATGGGGAGAGGGGCTACATCCAGGGGATGGGATGGGAGAGGGGCTATATCCAGGGGATGGGATGGGGAGAGGGGCTATATCCAGGGGAGAGGGGCTATATCCAGGGGAGAGGGGCTGTATCCAGGGGGTGGGATGGGAGAGGGGCTATATCCAGGGGATGGGATAGGGAGAGGGGCTGTATCCAGGGGATGGGATGAGAGAGGGGCTGTATCCAGGGGATGGGATGGGAGAGGGGCTATATCCAGGGGATGGGATGGGGAGAGGGGCTGTATCCAGGGGATGGGATGGGAGAGGGGCTGTATCCAGGGGGTGGGATGGGGAGAGGGGCTATATCCAGGGGAGAGGGGCTATATCCAGGGGATGGGATGGGATGGGGGGAGGGGCTATATCCAGGGGGTGGGATGGGAGAGGGGCTGTATCCAGGGGATGGGATGGGGAGAGGGGCTACATCCAGGGGATGGGATGGGGAGAGGGGCTATATCCAGGGGAGAGGGGCTATATCCAGGGGAGAGGGGCTGTATCCAGGGGGTGGGATGTCAGAGGGGCTATATCCAGGGGATGGGATGGGGAGAGGGGCTGAATCCAGGGGATGGGATGAAAGAGGGGCTGTATCCAGGGGATGGGATGGGAGAGGGGCTATATCCAGGGGATGGGATGGGGAGAGGGGCTTTATCCAGGGGATGGGATGGGAGAGGGGCTGTATCCAGGGGATGCGATGGGGAGAGGGGCTATATCCAGGGGGTGGGATGGGGAGAGGGGCTATATCCAGGGGATGGGATGGGGGGAGGGGCTATATCCAGGGGAGAGGGGCTATATCCAGGGGAGAGGGGCTTTGTCCAGGGGAGAGGGGCTATATCCAATGGGTGGGATGGGGAGAGGGGCTATATCCAGGAGATGGGATGGGGAGAGGGGCTATATCCAGGGGAGAGGGGCTATATCCAGGGGGTGGGATGGGGAGAGGGGCTATATCCAGGGGGTGGGATGGGGAGAGGGGCTATATCCAGGGGATGGGATGGGGAGAGGGGCTATATCCAGGGGAGAGGGGCTATATCCAGGGGATGGGATGGGGAGAGGGCTATATCCAGGGGAGAGGGGCTATATCCAGGGGATGGGATGGGATAGGGGGAGGGGCTATATCCAGGGGAGAGGGGCTATATCCAGGGGATGGGATGGGGAGAAGGGCTATATCCAGGGGGTGGGATGGGAGAGGAGCTGTATCCAGGGGATGGGATGGGGAGAGGGGCTATATCCAGGGGATGGGATGGGGAGAGGGGCTATATCCAGGGGATGGGATGGGAGAGGGGCTATATCCAGGGGGTGGGAGGGGGAGAGGGGCTATATCCAGGGGAGAGGGGCTATATCCAGGGGAGAGGTGCTGTATCCAGGGGGTGGGATGGGAGAGGGGCTATATCCAGGGGATGGGATAGGGAGAGGGGCTGTATCCAGGGGATGGGATGAGAGAGGGGCTGTATCCAGGGGATGGGATGGGAGAGGGGCTATATCCAGGGGATGGGATGGGGAGAGGGGCTATATCCAGGGGAGAGGGGCTATATCCAGGGGATGGGATGGGATGGGGGGAGGGGCTATATCCAGGGGATGGGATGGGGAGAGGGGTTACATCCAGGGGAGAGGGGCTATATCCAGGGGGTGGGATGGGGAGAGGGGTTACATCCAGGGGAGAGGGGCTATATCCAGGGGGTGGGATGGGGAGAGGGGTTACATCCAGGGGGTGGGATGGGGTGACACCACTCATCGTATTTCAGTGTCTCGGTGGACCCACTCAAGCCATTATACTTTAATTGAATAAATAATTTATCTGACAACAGTAATTAAGTTGCAGTCTTTCTCTAATCATTCTCCCAAAAAATGTAGGAGAGGAGTTGGAGCTTAAAAGCGCCTCAAGTATAAAGACATGCTTTATGTTATTGTTGTCGTGACGTCTGCTCAGCCCATACACTCTATATATGTTTTTAACTAGTGAAGGCAGATAAGAACAAATTTGCATTTTAATTAATTAATGAATTGCCACTGGCTTCGAGGAAAGCCAGAGTGTCTATGTGTGGGGATGATTCAACACTATACACGTCAGCTACTACAGTGACTGAAATCACCCTTCTCCTCTCTCGTCACTCCATCACCCTTCTCCTCTCTCATCACTCCATCGCCCTTCTCCTCTCTCATCAGTCCATCACCCTTCTCCTCTCTCATCACTCCATCACCCTTCTCCTCTCTCATCACTCCATCACCCTTCTCCTCTCTCATCAGTCCATCACCCTTCTCCTCTCTCATCACTCCATCACCCTTCTCCTCTCTCATCACTCCATCACCCTTCTCCTCTCTCATCACTCCATCACCCTTCTCCTCTCTCATCACTCCATCACCCTTCTCCTCTCTCGTCACTCCATCACCCTTCTCCTCTCTCATCACTCCATCGCCCATCTCCTCTCTCATCACTCCATCACCCTTCTCCTCTCATCACTCCATCACCCTTCTCCTCTCTCATCACTCCATCACCCTTCTCCTCTCTCATCACTCCATCGCCCTTCTCCTCTCTCATCACTCCATCACCCTTCTCCTCTCTCATCACTCCATCGCCCATCTCCTCTCTCATCACTCCATCACCCTTCTCCTCTCATCACTCCATCACCCTTCTCCTCTCTCATCACTCCATCACCCTTCTCCTCTCTCATCACTCCATCGCCCTTCTCCTCTCTCATCACTCCATCACCCTTCTCCTCTCTCATCACTCCATCACCCTTCTCCTCTCTCATCACTCCATCACCCTTCTCCTCTCTCATCACTCCATCACCCTTCTCCTCTCTCATCAGTTCATCACCCTTCTCCCCTCATCACTCCATCGCCCTTCTCCTCTCTCATCACTCCATCACCCTTCTCCTCTCTCATCAGTCCATCACCCTTCTCCTCTCTCATCACTCCATCACCCTTCTCCTCTCTCATCACTCCATCGCCCATCTCCTCTCTCATCACTCCATCACCCTTCTCCTCTCATCACTCCATCACCCTTCTCCTCTCTCATCACTCCATCACCCTTCTCCTCTCTCATCACTCCATCGCCCTTCTCCTCTCTCATCACTCCATCACCCTTCTCCTCTCTCATCACTCCATCGCCCATCTCCTCTCTCATCACTCCATCACCCTTCTCCTCTCATCACTCCATCACCCTTCTCCTCTCTCATCACTCCATCACCCTTCTCCTCTCTCATCACTCCATCGCCCTTCTCCTCTCTCATCACTCCATCACCCTTCTCCTCTCTCATCACTCCATCACCCTTCTCCTCTCTCATCACTCCATCACCCCTCTCCTCTCTCATCACTCCATCACCCCTCTCCTCTCTCATCAGTCCATCACCCTTCTCCTCTCTCATCACTCCATCGCCCTTCTCCTCTCTCATCACTCCATCACCCTTCTCCTCTCTCATCACTCCATCACCCTTCTCCTCTCATCACTTCATCGCCCTTCTCCTCTCTCATCACTCCATCACCCTTTTCCTCTCTCATCACTCCATCACCCTTCTCCTCTCTCATCACTCCATCACCCTTCTCCTCTCTCATCACTCCATCGCCCTTCTCCTCTCTCATCACTCCATCACCCTTCTCCTCTCTCATCACTCCATCACCCTTCTCCTCTCTCATCACTCCATCACCCCTCTCCTCTCTCATCACTCCATCACCCCTCTCCTCTCTCATCAGTCCATCACCCTTCTCCTCTCTCATCACTCCATCGCCCTTCTCCTCTCTCATCACTCCATCACCCTTCTCCTCTCTCATCACTCCATCACCCTTCTCCTCTCATCACTTCATCGCCCTTCTCCTCTCTCATCACTCCATCACCCTTTTCCTCTCTCATCACTCCATCACCCTTCTCCTCTCTCATCACTCCATCACCCTTCTCCTCTCTCATCACTCCATCACCCTTCTCCTCTCTCATCACTCCATCGCCCTTCTCCTCTCTCATCACTCCATCACCCTTCTCCTCTCTCATCAGTCCATCACCCTTCTCCTCTCTCATCACTCCATCACCCTTCTCCTCTCTCATCACTCCATCACCCTTCTCCTCTCTCATCACTCCATCACCCTTCTCCTCTCTCATCACTCCATCACCCTTCTCCTCTCTCATCACTCCATCGCCCTTCTCCTCTCTCATCACTCCATCACCCTTCTCCTCTCTCATCACTCCATCACCCTTCTCCTCTCTCATCACTCCATCACCCTTCTCCTCTCTCATCACTCCATCGCCCTTCTCCTCTCTCATCACTCCATCATCCTTCTCCTCTCTCATCAGTCCATCACCCTTCTCCTCTCTCATCAGTCCATCACCCTTCTCCTCTCTCATCACTCCATCACCCTTCTCCTCTCTCATCACTCCATCACCCTTCTCCTCTCTCATCAGTCCATCACCCTTCTCCTCTCTCATCACTCCATCACCCTTCTCCTCTCTCATCACTCCATCACCCTTCTCCTCTCTCATCAGTCCATCACCCTTCTCCTCTCTCATCACTCCATCACCCTTCTCCTCTCTCATCACTCCATCACCCTTCTCCTCTCTCATCAGTCCATCAGCCTTCTCCTCTCTCATCAGTCCATCACCCTTCTCCTCTCTCATCACTCCATCACCCTTCTCCTCTCTCATCACTCCATCACCCTTCTCCTCTCTCATCAGTCCATCAGCCTTCTCATCACTCCATCCTCACTCAAATCAAATCAAATTGTAATTCTCACATGCGCCGAATACAACATGTGTAGACCTCACAGTGAAATGCTTACTTACGAGCCCCTAACCAACAGTGCAAAATACAGATAAGAATAAGAGATAAAAGTAACAAGTAATTAAAGAGGAGCAATAAAATATTACAATATATACAGGGGGGTGGGGCTATATACAGGGTGTTACGGTACAGAGGCAATGTGGAGGCTATATACAGGGTGTTACGGTACAGAGTCAATGTGGAGGCTATATACAGGGGGTACCGGTACAGAGTCAGTATGGAGGTTATATACAGGGTATTACGGTACAGAGTCAATGTGGAGGCTATATACAGGGTGTTACGGTACAGAGTCAATGTAGAGGCTATATACAGGGTGTTACGGTACAGAGTCAGTGTGGAGGCTATATACAGGGTGTTACAGTACAGAGTCAATGTGGAGGCTATATACAGGGTGTACCGGTACAGAGTCAATGTGGAGGTTATATACAGGGTATTACGGTACAGAGTCAATGTGGAGGCTATATACAGGGGGGTGACGGTACAGAGTCAATGTGGAGGCTATATACAGGGTGTTACGGTACAGAGTCAATGTGGAGGCTATATACAGGGTTACGGTACAGAGTCAATGTAGAGGCTATATACAGGGTGTTACGGTACAGAGTCAGTGTGGAGGCTATATACAGGGTGTTACAGTACAGAGTCAATGTGGAGGCTATATACAGGGTGTACCGGTACAGAGTCAATGTGGAGGTTATATACAGGGTGTTACGGTACAGAGTCAATGTGGAGGCTATATACAGGGGGGTGCCGGTACAGAGTCAATGTGGAGGCTATATACAGGGTGTTACGGTACAGAGTCAATGTGGAGGCTATATACAGGGGGGTGCCGGTACAGAGTCAATGTGGAGGCTATATACAGGGTGTTACGGTACAGAGTCAATGTGGAGGCTATATACAGGGGGGTGACGGCACAGAGTCAATGTGGAGGCTATATACAGGGGGGTGACGGCACAGAGTCAATGTGGAGGCTATATATAGGGGGGTGCCAGTACAGAGTCAATGTGCGGGGGCAGCGGTTAGTTAAGGTAGTATGTACACGTAGGTAGAATTAATTAAAGTGACTATGCATAGATGACAACAGATAATGGCAGTGGTGTGGAGAGGGGGGGGGGGGCAATGCAAATAGTCTGGGTAGTCATGTGACTAGATGTTCAGGAGTCTTATGGCTTGGGGGTAGAAGCTGTTTAGAAGCCTCTTGGACCTAGACTTGGCGCTCCGGTACAGCTTGCCGTGTGGTAGCAGAGAGAACAGTCCATGACTAGGGTGGCTGGAGTCTCTGACAATTTTCAGGGCCTTCCTCTGACACCGCCTGGTATAGAGGTCCTGGATGGCAGGAAGCTTGGACCCAGTGATGTACTGGGCCATTCGCACTACCCTCTGTAGTGCCTTGCGGACGGAAGCCGAGCAGTTGCCATACCAGGCAGTGATGCAACCAGTCAGGATGCTCTCGATGGTGCAGCTGTAGAACCTTTTGAGGATCTGAGGACCCATGCCAAATCTTTTCAGTCTCCTGAGGGGGAATAGGTTTTGTCATGCCCGCTTCACGGCTGTCATGGTGTGCTTGGAGCATGTTAGTTTGTTGGTGATGTGGACACCAAGGAACTTGAAACTCTCAACCCGCTCCACTACAGCCTTGTCAATGTTAATGGGGGCGTGTTCAGCCTTCTTTTTCCTGTAGTCCACGATCATCTCCTGTCTTGATCACGTTGAGGGAGAGGTTGTTGTTCTGGCACCACACGGCCAGGTCTCTGACCACCTCCCTATAGGCTGTCTTGTGGTCGTTGATCAGGCCTACCACTGTTGTGTCGTCTGCAAATGTAATGATGGTGTTGGAGTCGTGCCTGGCCGTGCAGTCATGAGTGAACAGGGAGTACAGGAGGGGGCTGAGCACACACCCCTGAGGGGCCCCTGTGTTGAGGATCAGCGTGGCGGATGTGTTGTTACCTACTCTTACCACCTGGGGACGGCCCGTCAGGAAGTCCAGGATCCAGTTGCAGAGGGAGGTGTTTAGTCCCAGAGTCCTTAGCTTATTGATGAGCTTTGAGGGCACTATGGTGTTGAACGTTGAGCTGTAGTGAATGAATAGCATTCTCACGAAGGTGTTCCTTTTGTCCAGGTGGGAAAGGGCAGTGTGGAGTGCAATAGAGACTGCATCATCTGTGGATCTGTTGGGGCGGTATGCAAATTGGAGAAGATCTAAGGTTTCTGGGATAATGGTGTTGATGTGAGCCATGACCAACCTTTCAAAGCACTTCATGGCTACAGACGTGAGTGCTACAGGTCGGTAGTCATTTAGGCAGGTTACCTTAGTGTTCTTGGGCACAGGCACTATGGCGGTCTGCTTAAAACATGTTGGTATTACAGACTCGGACAGGGAGGGGTTGAAAATGTCAGTGAAGACACTTACTAGTTGGTCAGCGCATGCTCTGAGTACACGTCCTGGTAATCCATCTGGCCCTGCGGCCTTGTGAATTTTGACCTGTCTAAAGGTCTTACTCACATCGGCTGTGGACAGCGTGATCACACAGTCTTCCGGTACAGTTGGTGCTCTCATGCATGTTTCAGTGTTATTTGCCTCATCACTCCTCCTCAGACTATTTTGCAATTTATATGGCACAGCTGTCAGTTTCTTGGTCATTAAATTAAATTGGTATATGTTTTTATTTATCACACTTTTCTTTAACCATTTATGTTATTTAATACAGGGCCGACATACAAGTTCCTTACTTTTTTCCCCTTCTACTTGCCTCTTCCATTTTTGTGGTAATGCTGCAATTAATTGGTTGTAATTTTGGGTTTGGGTAGAGCAAACATTTCCATATGTCTGTGTTAGCTGCATGTGTGACATAACTCCACCAGTCCTATTTATGATATCATTCACTAAAATTATACCTTTTTTAAAAATTTCTTCGAAAAATACATTTTTTTTAATCAATTAGTGTATTTGAATTTAACCACAATATTTGTTGTACTATTTGTTCCGTCCTTTCAGGTGGATTAAACTGAAATTGCAACCAACTTTCTACGGCTTGTTTAAAAAATAACGATATTTTGGAGATTATTTCCTTTTCAAACAACCGAAAGGGAGCAGGTGTAATCTGAATAAAGGGAAAAAGGCCCTTCTTGAATATAGGATGAGACATTCGTACCAATTTACTGGAGAACCAGTTGGGATTTAAACTTCTTATGGCTGCAAGGGAAAGTATTGAGTAGCCAGTGAAATCGTGCCCATTTCAAACGGCCTCGTACTCAATTCTTGCTCGTACAATATGGATATTATTATTATTATTGGATAGAAAACACTCTCTAGTTTCTAAAACCGTTGGAATTATTTCTCTGAGTGAAACAGAACTCATTTGGCAGCACTTTCCCTGACCAGGAAGTAGAATGTCAGAAATATATGCTCTGTTCAACTTCCTGCCTATACATGGTCATGACACGTAGGAGTCTACGTACACTCCATACGCCTTCCTCTGGGTGTCAAGATGATGTGAGAGAATAAATTTTGTGTTTATCTTGGTCTGGGGTGGAATAAAAGCTATTTCTTTGACGTGACCGTCCACTTCCGGTACTCTGAAGCGCGCGACTTGGAAGTGGGATTGCCTTCTGTTTTGCTGCCGTAATGGATGACAACTATCTCCGGCTCGGATATTATTTGATACATGTGACCATATCATCGTAATGTATGTTTTTTCAATATAGTTTAATCAGATTATTGAAATTTTTTCGGGAGTTTTGCCGTGTTCCGTTCTCTGACTGTGTTTACGTTGGAGAGATCTGTGCCACTCGGCTAGTGCCCATGCTAAATGAAGAGGGAAATTTGCCGTTCTGAATCCAAACAACGACTCATCTGGACAAAGGACACCTTGTTCAACATTCTGATGAAAGATCAGCAAAAGTAAGATCCAATTTATGATGTTATTTCATATATCTGTCGTAGTCGCCGGCGCCCAAGTGTTTCTATTGTGCTAAGCTAAGCTAATATAACGCTACATTTTGTTTTCGCTGTAAAACACTTAATAAATCGGAAATATTGTCTGGCATCACAAGATGCCTGTCTTTCATTTACTGTACACTATGTATTTTTCAGAAATGTTTTATGATGAGTAATTAGGTATTTGACGTTGGTGTCTGTAAATATTATGGCTGCTTTCGGTGCAATTTCTGATTGTAGCTGAAATGTAAACTATGATTTATACCTGAAATATGCAAATTTTTCGAACAAAACATATGCTATACAATAAATATGTTATCAGACTGTCATCTGATGAAGTTTTTTCTTGGTTAGTGGCTATTTATTTCTTTATTTGGTCGAATTTGTGGTAGCTAGTGATGGAGTAAGAAACTGATGGAGTTAGAAAAGTGGTGTCTTTTGCTAACGTGGTTAGCTAATAGATTTACATATTTTGTCTTCCCTGTAAAACATTTTAAAAATCGGACATGTTGGCTTGATTCACAAGATGTGTACCTTTCATATGCTGTATTGGACTTGTTAATGTGTGAAAGTTAAATATTTAAAAAAAATATCTTTTGAATTTTGCGCCCTGCACTTGAGCTGGATGTTGTCATACGTGTACCGGTGTCGGGCTGCACCCCAAACAGGTTTTAAGTATAACTTTTGTATGACTGAGAGGTCTAATGCTTTAATATTTAATTATTTCTGCCCTCCGAATTCATATTCATTATATAATAGGCCCTTTTAATTTTATCTGGCATGCCGTTCCAAATAAAATAGAATATTTTTTGTTCATATAATTTCAAAAACAGGTCACTAGGTGTAGGCAAATAGGTAAACTGTGATATGACTAAAGAGTTAATCAGGGTGATTTTTCCACAAATAGACAGGTATTTTTCTTTCCATGGTAGCAAGATCTTATCTATTTTTGCTAACTTCTATAAATATTTATTGGATTGAGATCATTTCTTTCAGGATTTGTATACCGAGTATGTCCACATACCCATCAGACCATTTAATTGGTAAACTACATGGTAATGTAAATTTGCATTTTTTTAGTGATCCAATACGTAATATGGTACACTTATCATAATTTGGTTTTAATCCAGAGAGGATAGCAAAAGTATCTAGATCCTCTAAGAGGCCGTGGAGAGACTCTAATTGTGGATTTAAAAGAAAACATGAATCATCAGCGTACAATGACACCTTAGTTTTTAAGCCACGGATTTCTAATCCATTAATATTATTGTTTGATCTAATCTTAACAGCTAACATTTCAATGGCAATAATAAATAGATATGCCGATAGTGGACAACCTTGTTTTACTCCTCTACAAAGTTTGAAACTTTCTGAGATATAGCCATTATTTACTATTTTACACCTAGGGTTGCTATACATAACTTTAACCCATTTTATAAGAGATTCCCCAAAATTGAAATATTCTAGGCATTTATATATAAACTCCAGTCGTACTTTATCAAAAGCCTTTTCAAAATCAGCTATGAAAATCAGGCCTGGTGTCCCCGATATTTCATAGTATTCTATTGTTACTCTTACAGAGTTTCCTGTAAACAATTTATATTATGTTCCTTCTCTTTTAGCCAGGTAAATACTGATTGTCTTTTCTTATTATCTGCTAGGCCATTACAATTATAACTGGCTATACTTATTTCACCACTTACCATAATGAGATACAACATTCAATTATTTTTATCAAAATATATGTTTGTAAACGTACCATTAAAAAGTAACATGATGATTGAGTGTCTATATAGCTGTACCATGATATTTGCATTGCTACTACTATTCCACCCGCTATTCCACCCATCCTCATCTCGAGTTGGGTTGTCATCCCAATGTCCGGCAGATCCCCCTCGACCCCCTGTATCCCATAGCCCTGAACCGACTGGGATCCATCCTTTGAAAAGAGCACACAGTGCCATTTACAGAACAGAAGTAGATCAACTGCCAAATGCATTTCCATCGCCCTCACCTCGATTTGTATTATATATAGCTGTGGATCATCCTCTATAGTCCCTAACATCTTTTACTTCTTCCTTCGCAACAGTTGTGGGATACACACATACACCCACACACACTCAACTCTTTCCCCCCACAACAACCATACACTCACATTCTCAACAATTGCACCATCCCAGAGCCCAACTCAAGAAAGGTCTTGATTTACAAATGCACTTACAGTTACAGCTGCATGAGAAGGCCTGCACAGACCGCGCCAAAAAAATGTGCAGAAATTGAGAGATTTTATTTACCATTGTCACATCCTAGTTGATGGAGGTCAAATGTACACCTTCTTCCTGAAACACCCACAATACGGTCACCCGTATTGACCGTATTCCCAAGCTTCATGCAGTCAGACTTTGATTTTGTGCCGCTAGGGTCACAATAATATACCCCCTCTCTGAATGTCTGAGTGTGACCCCCTCCCCATGGGTTACTGCAGCTAGTGTTGCCAGCACTGCCACTGCCTGGGTGGGGGCACCCCACCGGAATCCCCACCGGCTAGGTACAAGGCCGCCAAGGTTCTCATTAGCACCTTTGAGAATTTCCTTGTATATTATGCTCTCCCTTTAGGGGGCTTTGGCTTTGCAGGACCAACCCTGCCAAGCAGGCTCAGAATCTTGAGGGGGCAGTGCTGCTCTTGGTCTCTGACCTCATTTTAGCTGCATACAGACCGCTTACAGCAGGCCCATAAAACAGATAGGGACTTCTCCTTAGTATCTGGGTCATTCAGGTGTGTGTCTAGGGTATAGGGTCATGGACCGTACCATTAAAATAGGATCATAAATAAATAATTAGATATAATTCATTTAAAACATTTAGTTCCCCATCATAGGACAATAAATTAATTAAATGTATAATTTATTTTACAACTGTTCCACCATGATAGGACAATAAATAAATAAGACGTATAATTCATTATAAAAGTATATCCATCATCTGAACAACATTGAAAGCTCTCACACCCCCGCTCACAGCAATACATTGGCTCTGGGATATGCAACCATTTCATTACTCACTCACTCAACTCTCCAAACATAACAAATAAAATAAACACACACCACACCATCCACACATACTATGCCTTCTGTTTACTTAGTTTTTATCTTCACTATGTAGAAATAGTGCTTGTGTGTTCAATTAGTTATATGTGAAGATATATTTTGTATTGTATTGTTACAATCCATAACCGGGCTAGAATTGTGTTTATTTTCCTCATCTATGAGAGCTTTGTAATTTTTAAAATAACCATGGAGTAGTCTTTGTGTCTCTGAACAACTGGTTATCAATATATAGTTTATCAACGACGAGAGCTACTCGTTTCGCTTTTAATCGATTTTCTTTGAAAATTGGATACAGAACTTTGCGCCGTTCTGCAATTTCCTTCGGGAACTGGTCATTCATGCCAAATTTGGTCCCAGGCTTTAACCATTATTTTATCTTTAAATGAAGCAAATTTGGCAACGATTGGGCGTTCATACCTTTGCCCTCTCTGTCCGAAGCGGTGTACACGTTCGAGTTGGATTTTGTCATAGCTTGGCGTGGAATCTGAAGCGCTGTAAGGAGGAACTCTCTAACTACAGATTCAGGAACTTCTCCTTCTTTCTCTTGGATACCAGTAAGTAGCAGATTCCATCTCATGGATCTAGTCTGTATGTCCAGTAAGGCTTCCTTCAGAACGGTGTTCTCCTTTTTAATTTCATTCACTTCAGTTTCAATCTTATTGACTGTCCCTTTTAGCTTGTGTGTTTCCTTCTCCAATGTCGCAGCTTTTTCATCACTCATCTCGAGGCCTTCAACTCCTTTATATCCTTACTGACTAATTCAAGTATACCCAGATTGTAATTTTGACCTTTACGGTTTTGACCTTTACCATTCCCGGTGGTGAAAATATAGGTTCCCCTGTCTTACTCTCCGTCATGTTGAGATAGGTTCCCCTGTCTTACTCTCTGTCATGTTGAGATAGGTTCCCCTGTCTTACTCTCTGTCATGTTGAGATAGGTTCCCCTGTCTTACTCTCCGTCATGTAGAAATAGGTTCCCCTGTCTTACTCTCCGTCATGTAGAAATAGGTTCCCCTGTCTTACTCTCTGTCATGTTGAGATAGGTTCCCCTGTCTTACTCTCCGTCATGTTGAGATAGGTTCCCCTGTCTTACTCTCCGTCATGTTGAGATAGGTTCCCCTGTCTTACTCTCCATCATGTAGAAATAGGTTCCCCTGTCTTACTCTCTGTGATGTTGAAATAGGTTCCCCTGTCTTACTCTCTGTCATGTTGAAATAGGTTCCCCTGTCTTACTCTCCGTCATGTTGAAATAGGTTCCCCTGTCTTACTCTCCGTCATGTTGAGATAGGTTCCCCTGTCTTACTCTCCGTCATGTAGAAATAGGTTCCCCTGTCTTACTCTCCGTCATGTAGAAATAGGTTCCCCTGTCTTACTCTCTGTCATGTTGAAATAGGTTCCCCTGTCTTACTCTCCGTCATGTTGAAATAGGTTCCCGTCTTACTCTCCGTCATGTTGAGATAGGTTCCCCTGTCTTACTCTCCGTCATGTTGAAATCGGTTCCGCTGTCTTACTCGCCGTCATGTTGAAATAGGTTCCGCTGTCTTACTCTCCGTCATGTTGAAATAGGTTCCCCTGTCTTACTCTCCGTCATGTTGAAATAGGTTCCCCTGTCTTACTCTCCGTCATGTAGAAATAGGTTCCCCTGTCTTACTCTCCGTCATGTAGAAATAGGTTCCCCTGTCTTACTCTCCGTCATGTTGAAATAGGTTCCCCTGTCTTACTCTCCGTCATGTTGAAATAGGTTCCCGTCTTACTCTCCGTCATGTTGAAATAGGTTCCCCTGTCTTACTCTCCGTCATGTTGAAATAGGTTCCCCTGTCTTACTCTCTGTCATGTTGAAATATGTTCCCCTGTCTTACTCTCCGTCATGTTGAGATAGGTTCCCCTGTCTTACTCTCCGTCATGTTGAAATCGGTTCCGCTGTCTTACTCTCCGTCATGTTGAAATAGGTTCCCCTGTCTTACTCTCTGTCATGTTGAAATATGTTCCCCTGTCTTACTCTCCGTCATGTTGAGATAGGTTCCCCTGTCTTACTCTCCGTCATGTTGAAATCGGTTCCGCTGTCTTACTCGCCGTCGTGTTGAAATAGGTTCCCCTGTCTTACTCTCCGTCATGTAGAAATAGGTTCCCCTGTCTTACTCCGTCATGTAGAAATAAGTTCCCCTGTCTTACTCTCCGTCATGTTGAAATAGGTTCCCCTGTCTTACTCTCCGTCATGTTGAAATAGGTTCCCCTGTCTTACTCTCCGTCATGTAGAAATAGGTTCCCCTGTCTTACTCTCCGTCATGTTGAAATAGGTTCCCCTGTCTTACTCTCCGTCATGTTGAAATAGGTTCCCCTGTCTTACTCTCCGTCATGTTGAAATAGGTTCCCCTGTCTTACTCTCCGTAATGTATAAATCGGTTCCCCTGTCTTACTCTCCGTCATGTTGAAATAGGTTCCCCTGTCTTACTCTCCGTCATGTTGAGATAGGTTCCCCTGTCTTACTCTCCGTCATGTTGAAATAGGTTCCCCTGTCTTACTCTCTGTGATGTTGAAATAGGTTCCCCTGTCTTACTCTCCGTCATGTTGAAATAGGTTCCCCTGTCTTACTCTCCGTCATGTTGAAATAGGTTCCCCTGTCTTACTCTCCGTCATGTTGAAATAGGTTCCCCTGTCTTACTCTCCGTCATGTAGAAATAGGTTCCCCTGTCTTACTCTCCGTCATGTTGAAATAGGTTCCCCTGTCTTACTCTCCGTCATGTAGAAATAGGTTCCCCTGTCTTACTCTCCGTCATGTTGAGATAGGTTCCCCTGTCTTACTCTCCGTCATGTAGAAATAGGTTCCCCTGTCTTACTCTCCGTCATGTTGAAATAGGTTCCCCTGTCTTACTCTCCGTCATGTTGAAATAGGTTCCCCTGTCTTACTCTCCGTAATGTATAAATCGGTTCCCCTGTCTTACTCTCCGTCATGTTGAAATAGGTTCCCCTGTCTTACTCTCCGTCATGTTGAGATAGGTTCCCCTGTCTTACTCTCCGTCATGTTGAAATAGGTTCCCCTGTCTTACTCTCTGTGATGTTGAAATAGGTTCCCCTGTCTTACTCTCCGTCATGTTGAAATAGGTTCCCCTGTCTTACTCTCCGTCATGTTGAAATAGGTTCCCCTGTCTTACTCTCCGTCATGTAGAAATAGGTTCCCCTGTCTTACTCTCCGTCATGTTGAAATAGGTTCCCCTGTCTTACTCTCCGTCATGTAGAAATAGGTTCCCCTGTCTTACTCTCCGTCATGTAGAAATAGGTTCCCCTGTCTTACTCTCCGTCATGTTGAGATAGGTTCCCCTGTCTTACTCTCCGTCATGTTGAAATCGGTTCCCCTGTCTTACTCTCCGTCATGTTGAAATAGGTTCCCCTGTCTTACTCTCTGTCATGTTGAAATAGGTTCCCCTGTCTTACTCTCCGTCATGTAGAAATAGGTTCCCCTGTCTTACTCTCTGTCATGTTGAAATAGGTTCCCCTGTCTTACTCTCCGTCATGTAGAAATAGGTTCCCCTGTCTTACTCTCCGTCATGTTTGGGTGTTGCTTGTTTTCGTAATATTTGTCGATAAATGTCTCTAGTCTTAAGATTTGTTTTGTGTTGTTATCCAGATTGAAGGTTATTACCCACCAGATTATGTAGTGCTAATATTTCAGTCTAACTTGCCGATATTGAATATTACATTTTATCTTGAGGTGCTCTACATAACTTAGTTTAGTCTGCCATTACCTTTACGTCCGCCATTACCTGTGACTGGATAGGAAGGCAGGAACTTAGGAAGAAACCAGGCTCTGAGGGGTGGCCAGTCCTTAGTTATAGTCTTGTGTCATCGCTGCAACTCCCGTACGGACTCGGGAGAGGTGAAGGTCGAGAGCCGTGCGTCTTGCGAAACACAACCCAACCAAGCCGCGCTGCTTCTTGACACAATGCACTTTTAACTCGGAAGCCAGACAAATGTGTCTGGCGAGCTCTGATTTTAAACCCGCCCTCCGGAGAGATCTAATTTCCCCAAAACCTCCCATTTTCTCTCTCTCCTTCTGTCCTTTTTTCTTTATCTCTTTTTTTTTTCTTCGTACACCTGGCGACCGTGTCAGCATGCACTGTGCCCGGCCCGCCACAGGAGTCGCTAGTTCGCGATGGGACAAGGACATCCCTGCCGGTCAAACCCTCCCCTAACCGGGACGACGTTGAGCAACATTTGCGTCGCCCCATAGGTCTCCCAGTCGCAGGCCGGATGCGACAGAGCCTGGACTCGAACCAAGATCTCTAGTGGCACAACTACTTAGACCACTGAGCCACTCGGGAGGCTAAAACAAACTTCCTTTTCAATAAAAATGTTACGATCTCTTTTTCCATGTATGAATCTGTTATTCATTTCTATGGGCTAATAGCAATAAGGCAGAATGAAACATTTAATCAAAGAATAATAATAAATAAAAGAAATACACCTAAAGGGGTTGCCCGCCGGCTTAGACTCTTAAAGATTAATGTTTGAAACCGGATTATTAGTTCACCAGAAAATGGAACTGACTGTCTGTCTGTCTGTCTGTCCGTCCGTCCGTCCGTCCGTCCGTCCGTCACACACAATACCTTGGGCTGAGTTCCATGTGGCACCCTAGTTCCGATATAGTGCACTGCTTTAGACCAGGGCTCATAGGACCCTGATCAAAAGTAGTGCACTACATAGGGAATAGGGTGCCACTTTGACACGCCCTTGCAGTTTGGGGAGATGTGTGTATTTAAATCACTACTTTCTCACGGTTTGATATTTTTTGACCAGTATGGTTCAGAAGTGTAGCTAAAGCAGAGTAGAGCAGAACAGAGCAGAACAGGACAGAGTAGAACAGAGTAGAACAGAGCAGGACAGAGCAGAACAGAGTAGAACAGAGTAGAACAGAGCAGGACAGAGTAGAACAGAGCAGGACAGAGTAGAACAGAGCAGGACAGAGCAGAACAGAGTAGAACAGAGTAGAACAGAGCAGGACAGAGTAGAACAGAGCAGGACAGAGTAGAACAGAGCAGGACAGAGTAGAACAGAGCAGGACAGAGTAGAACAGAGTAGAACAGAGTAGGACAGAGTAAAACAGAGTAGAACAGAGCAGAACAGAGTAGAACAGAGTAGAACAGAGTAGAACAGAGCAGAACAGAGCAGAACAGAGCAGAACAGAGTAGAACAGAGCAGGACAGAGTAGAACAGAGTAGAACAGAGTAGAACAGAACAGGACAGAGTAGAACAGAGCAGAACAGAACAGAACAGAGCAGGACAGAGCAGGACAGAGCAGAACAGAACAGAGCAGGACAGAGCAGGACAGAGTAGAACGGAACAGGACAGAGTAGAACAGAGTAGAACAGAGTAGGACAGAGTAGAACAGAGTAGAACAGAGCAGAACAGAACAGAACAGAGTAGAACAGAACAGGACAGAGTAGAACAGAGTAGAACAGAGCAGGACAGAGTAGAACAGAGCAGGACAGAGTAGAACAGAGTAGAACAGAGCAGAACAGAGTAGAACAGAGCAGGACAGAGTAGAACAGAGCAGGACAGAGTAGAACAGAGCAGGACAGAGTAGAACAGAACAGGACAGAGCAGGACAGAGTAGAACAGAACAGAACAGAGTAGAACAGAGCAGGACAGAGTAGAACAGAGTAGAACAGAACAGGACAGAGTAGAACAGAGTAGAACAGAACAGGACAGAGCAGGACAGAGTAGAACAGAGTAGAACAGAAAAGAACAGAGTAGAACAGAGTAGAACAGAGCAGAACAGAGCAGGACAGAGTAGAACAGAGCAGGACAGAGTAGAACAGAGTAGAACAGAGCAGAACAGAGCAGGACAGAGTAGAACAGAGCAGGACAGAGTAGAACAGAGTAGAACAGAGCAGAACAGAGCAGGACAGAGTAGAACAGAGCAGGACAGAGTAGAACAGAGTAGAACAGAGCAGAACAGAACAGGACAGAGTAGAACAGAGCAGGACAGAGTAGAACAGAGCAGGACAGAGTAGAACAGAGCAGAACAGAACAGAACAGAGTAGAACAGAGTAGAACAGAGTAGAACAGAGCAGGACAGAGTAGAACAGAGCAGGACAGAGCAGAACAGAACAGGACAGAGTAGAACAGAGTAGAACAGAGCAGGACAGAGTAGAACAGAGCAGGACAGAGTAGAACAGAGTAGAACAGAGCAGAACAGAGCAGAACAGAGCAGGACAGAGTAGAACAGAGTAGAACAGAGCAGGACAGAGCAGAACAGAACAGAGCAGGACAGAGTAGAACAGAGCAGAACAGAGTAGAACAGAGCAGGACAGAGCAGGACAGAGTAGAACAGAGCAGGACAGAGTAGGACAGAGTAGAACGGAACAGGACAGAGTAGAACAGAGTAGAACAGAGCAGAACAGAGCAGAGCAGAGCAGAACAGAGCAGAACAGAACAGAGCAGAACAGAGCAGAACAGAACAGAGCAGAACAGAACAGAGCAGAACAGAGCAGAACAGAACAGAGCAGAACAGAGCAGAACAGAGCAGAACAGAACAGAGCAGAACAGAACAGAACAGAGTAGAACAGAGCAGAACAGAACAGAGCAGAACAGAACAGAGCAGAACAGAACAGAGCAGAACAGAGCAGAGCAGAGCAGAACAGAACAGAACAGAGCAGAACAGAGCAGAGCAGAACAGAGCAGAGCAGAACAGAGCAGAGCAGAACAGAACAGAGCAGAACAGAACAGAGCAGAACAGAACAGAGCAGAACAGAGCAGAACAGAGCAGAACAGAACAGAGCAGAACAGAACAGAACAGAGCAGAACAGAGCAGGACAGAGTAGAACAGAGCAGAACAGAGTAGGACAGAGTAGAACAGAGTAGAACAGAGCAGAACAGAACAGAGCAGAACAGAACAGAACTGAGCAGAGCAGAACAGAACAGAACAGAGCAGAGCAGAACAGAACAGAACAGAGCAGAACAGAACAGAGCAGAACAGAGCAGAGCAGAACAGAGCAGAACAGAACAGAGCAGAACAGAACAGAGTAGAACAGAACAGAGCAGAACAGAGCAGAGCAGAACAGAACAGAGCAGAACAGAACAGAACAGAACAGAACAGAGCAGAACAGAACAGAACAGAACAGAACAGAACAGAGCAGAACAGAGCAGAGCAGAACAGAACAGAACAGTACAGAACAGAACAGAACAGAACAGAGCAGAGCAGAACAGAACAGAACAGAACAGAACAGAACAGAACAGAACAGAACAGAACAGAGCAGAGCAGAGCAGAACAGAACAGAACAGAACAGAACAGAACAGAACAGAGCAGAACAGAACAGAACAGAACAGAACAGAACAGAACAGAACAGAACAGAGCAGAACAGAGCAGAGCAGAGCAGAGCAGAGCAGAGCAGAGCAGAACAGAACAGAACAGAACAGAACAGAACAGAACAGAGCTGAGTAGAACAGAACAGGAAATAGATGTGTGTATCGTAGCCTGAGGCGATATCCTTAACTTGACATGTTTGGTCAGAGTTGAATCTGACAATCAGGTTACCTCACATGATGAGAGATGACAGGACAATCCTCCTTGCTCTCACACAGTCTCTGCCTGGCTCACTGACTCCAGATGGCTCTGAGACCTCCGGGTAGTCCTGTCCCAAAATGGCATCCTATTCTATATGGGCCTTGATCAAAAAGAAGTGCACGACATAGGGAATAGGGTTCCACTTGGAACGTCGTTACTTCCAGGAACTCTTAACTAACTAACCTTGTTACTAATTCTCCCTCCTTTAGCGATGTTTGACACGGCATAAATTAACTTTTTACTGTGGTGGGTTAAATCAGGGTCACACAGAGTGTTTCTTTCTGAAACAAATCTACTTTTAAACAGGTGTATACACCTCACACACATGGTTATGGGCTCTAAAGAAAGAAGACACCTGTACCATGTCAGATATATAGTTGAAATGTATTACATGTTTGAGTTTGCATCCCAATATTACACTTTATATACATCACAGAAGACTGAAATATAACAAAATCGTTTGACATAGAAACATTGGACTTCCGGCGTAATAAAAAAAAAAAAAAAAAAAAAGTTTATTAATTATGAAATTATGAAAAATACTAATAACAATCCACTCATGAGGCCACCAGGTCATTTGACTGCAGAAAAGGGCGGCACGTGACATAACAGGGGACTCTGTATATAAGCAGCGTTGACATCTGTAGCCTTGTGCCACAGTGTAGCATGGAGCTTCAACCCGGCTGATCTGCGTTGTCATGGTCCTCCGGGCATTAGGTTGATGTAGAACTGTACGAGACATGCCTCACGTCTCTGTGGGGTCGTGGCTCATGGCAGGGCTGCACGCTGACTTGCCGTGACGTGGCAGTATTTTGACACTACCACCTGGGTTAACACAGCTCACAGAGACTCTAGGGACGTGGCAGTATTTAGACACTACCACCTGGGTTAACACAGCTCACAGAGACTCTAGGGACGTGGCAGTTTTTACTACCACCTGGGTTAACACAGCTCACAGAGACTCTAGGGACATGGCAGTATTTTGACACTACCACCTGGGTTAACACAGCTCACAGAGACTCTAGGGACGTGGCAGTATTTAGACACTACCACCTGGGTTAACACAGCTCAGAGAGACTATAGGGACATGGCAGTATTTACTACCACCTGGGTTAACACAGCTCAGAGAGACTATAGGGACATGGCAGTATTTACTACCACCTGGGTTAACACAGCTCAGAGAGACTATAGGGACATGGCAGTATTTACTACCACCTGGGTTAACACAGCTCAGAGAGACTATAGGGACATGGCAGTATTTTGACACTACCGCCTGGGTTAACACAGCTCACAGAGACTCTAGGGACATGGCAGTATTTTGACACTACCGCCTGGGTTAACACAGCTCACAGAGACTCTAGGGACCTGGCAGTATTTAGACACTACCACCTGGGTTAACACAGCTCACAGAGACTCTAGGGACATGGCAGTATTTTGACACTACCGCCTGGGTTAACACAGCTCACAGAGACTCTAGGGACATGGCAGTATTTTGACACTACCACCTGGGTTAACACAGCTCAGAGAGACTATAGGGACATGGCAGTATTTACTACCACCTGGGTTAACACAGCTCAGAGAGACTATAGGGACATGGCAGTATTTACTACCACCTGGGTTAACACAGCTCAGAGAGACTATAGGGACATGGCAGTATTTTGACACTACCGCCTGGGTTAACACAGCTCACAGAGACTCTAGGGACCTGGCAGTATTTAGACACTACCACCTGGGTTAACACAGCTCACAGAGACTCTAGGGACATGGCAGTATTTTGACACTACCGCCTGGGTTAACACAGCTCACAGAGACTCTAGGGACATGGCAGTATTTTGACACTACCACCTGGGTTAACACAGCTCAGAGAGACTATAGGGACATGGCAGTATTTACTACCACCTGGGTTAACACAGCTCAGAGAGACTATAGGGACATGGCAGTATTTACTACCACCTGGGTTAACACAGCTCAGAGAGACTATAGGGACATGGCAGTATTTTGACACTACCGCCTGGGTTAACACAGCTCACAGAGACTCTAGGGACCTGGCAGTATTTAGACACTACCACCAGGGTTAACACAGCTCACAGAGACTCTACGGATAAAACTGTTAGGCGGAGATGAAGGTAGATTATTAGTTGACATCAACTTAATATGAATAAGAAGAGTTAATTGATGCCCAAATAATAATTGACTCTTTGTTTAACCAGGAAAGATCCTTGAGGTTAAAAAAGTAACCTGATAGTGGTGAATCGTCTCCTTTCTTGTCTCCTCCTCTATTCTCCTGCCTCCGCCTCTCCTCTCCCTAGGTGCCAATCAGGTATCTCCCTAGGTGCCAATCAGGTATCTCCCTAGGTGCCAGTCAGGTATCTCCCTAGGTGCCAATCAGGTATCTCCCTAGGTGCCAATCAGGTATCTCCCTAGGTGCCAGTCAGGTATCTCCCGTGGTGCCAGTCAGGTATCTCCCGTGGTGCCAGTCAGGTATCTCCCTAGGTGCCAATCAGGTATCTCCCTAGGTGCCAGTCAGGTATATCCCTAGGTGCCAGTCAGGTATCTCCCGAGGTGCCAGTCAGGTATCTCCCTAGGTGCCAGTCAGGTATCTCCCTAGGTGCCAGTCAGGTATCTCCCTAGGTGCCAGTCAGGTATCTCCCTAGGTGCCAGTCAGGTATCTCCCTAGGTGCCAGTCAGGTATCTCCCTAGGTGCCAGTCAGGTATCTCCCTAGGTGCCAGTCAGGTATCTCCCTAGGTGCCAGACAGGTATCTCCCTAGGTGCCAGTCAGGTAGCTCCCTAGGTGCCAGTCAGGTATCTCCCTAGGTGCCAGTCAGGTAGCTCCCTAGGTGCCAGTCAGGTATCTCCCTAGGTGCCAGTCAGGTAGCTCCCTAGGTGCCAGTCAGGTATCTCCCTAGGTGCCAGTCAGGTATCTCCCTAGGTGCCAGTCAGGTATCTCCCTAGCTCCAAACTGAGCCAATTCAGTATGCCGATCCACACACTGCACTGAAGGCAATGAACAGTGAAACGAAATACAGACTCTTCTCTGTTTACCATTAGATACATTTTAATGATTGCTTGAGTGAGCTTCTACTAATCAAACTCTATAAATCACAAGAGGCCCGGCAGCATCCCAAATGGGACCCGATTCTCTATAAAGTGCACTGCTTTTGACAAGGGCCCATAGAGTTCTATGAAATAGGGTACCATTTGGGGGGGAAGACTCACTGTCTGTAGAAGGAACGACTGCACAAACAACAGAGCTGTGTTGCGAAGCGTAGCTGGAGCAGAAAGGGATTTGACTGTTGAGCAGAAAATGCACTGTACTGTACTCCTACAGGCATTGGATGACTAAACATGTCTGGGAAATTCTTCAGCAGCCACAGTCATGTCCTGGGATAACTCTAGATAACTCTAGATAATTCCAGATGACTCTAGATGACTCTAGATAACTCTAGATAACTCTAGATAATTCTAGATAACGCTAGATAACTGTAGATAATTCTAGATGACTCTAGATAATTCTAGATAATTCTAGATAACGCTAGATAATTCTAGATAATTCTAGATAAGGCTAGATAATTCTGGAGGTATTACGTTGTTTGCTTACAGCGAGAAAGACATGCTAACATTAGACAGATAAATATCACCTGATCAGAGAGTGTGGTTAGGAACATGCTTGTTAACTCCAGATAACTCCAGATAACTCCAGATAACTCCAGATAACTCTAGATAACTCTAGATAACTCCAGATAACTCCAGATAACTCCAGATAACTCCAGATAACTCCAGATAACTCCAGATAACTCCAGATAACTCCAGATAACTCTAGATAACTCCAGATAACTCCAGATAACTCCAGATAACTCTAGATAACTCTAGATAACTCCAGATAACTCTAGATAACTCCAGATAACTCTAGATAACTCTAGATAACTCTAGATAACTCCAGATAATGCTAGATAACTCTAGATAACTCCAGATAACTCCAGATAACTCTAGATACCTCTAGATAACTCCAGATAACTCCAGATAATGCTAGATAACTCTAGATAACTCCAGATAACTCTAGATAACTCTAGATAACTCTAGATAACTCTAGATAACTCCAGATAACTCCAGATAACTCTAGATAACTCCAGATAACTCTAGATAACTCTAGATAACTCTAGATAACTCCAGATAACTCTAGATAACTCTAGATAACTCTAGATAACTCCAGATAACGCTAGATAACTCTAGATAACTCCAGATAACTCTAGATAATTCTAGATAATTCTAGATAACTCTAGATAACTCTAAATAACTCTAAATAACTCTAGATAATTCTAGATAACTCTAGATAACTCTAAATAACTCTAGATAATTCTAGATAACTCTAGATAACTCTAGATAACTCTAAATAACTCTAGATAACTCTAGATAACTCCAGATAACTCTAGATAATTCTAGATAATTCTAGATAACTCTAGATAACTCTAGATAACTCTAGATAACTCTAAATAACTCTAGATAATTCTAGATAACTCTAGATAACTCTAGATAATTCTAGATAACTCTAGAGGTTGGTACTTAGTTGTTTGGGGGAATTGGCTGCAGATCGAGACAAGGTAACACAGGAGAACAACATATGACCTTTCTGTGAATCACCATGGAGTCAGGCTGCTGTCCTTGACCTTTCTGTGAATCACCATGGAGTCAGGCTGCTGTCCTTGACCTTTCTGTGAATCACCATGGAGTCAGGCTGCTGTCCTTGACCTTTCTGTGAATCACCATGGAGTCAGGCTGCTGTCCTTGACCTTTCTGTGAATCACCATGGAGTCAGGCTGCTGTCCTTGACCTTTCTGTGAATCACCATGGAGTCAGGCTGCTGTCCTTGACCTTTCTGTGAATCACCATGGAGTCAGGCTGCTGTCCTTGACCTTTCTGTGAATCACCATGGAGTCAGGCTGCTGTCCTTGACCTTTCTGTGAATCACCATGGAGTCAGGCTGCTGTCCTTGACCTTTCTGTGAATCACCATGGAGTCAGGCTGCTGTCCTTGACCTTTCTGTGAATCACCATGGAGTCAGGCTGCTGTCCTTGACCTTTCTGTGAATCACCATGGAGTCAGGCTGCTGTCCTTGACCTTTCTGTGAATCACCATGGAGTCAGGCTGCTGTCCTTGACCTTTCTGTGAATCACCATGGAGTCAGGCTGCTGTCCTTGACCTTTCTGTGAATCACCATGGAGTCAGGCTGCTGTGATTTACTAGCTGAAGCCACATAACAAATGAAAAACGTTGATCATTCTCAATGGCTCATGATCAGAGATGTGGTTTAGTAGCAGGTATGTTTGTAATACCTGGCATTAAGCGTAACATTTTTTTTTTTATTATTATTTTATTTCACCTTTATTCAACCAGGTAAGATAGTTGAGAACAAGTTCTCATTTTCAACTGCGACCTGGCCGAGATAAAGCATAGCAGATTGACACATACAACAACACAGAGTTACACATGGAATAAACAAAACATACAGTCAATAATACAATAGAGAAAGAAGAAAAAAGTCTATATACAGTGAGTGCAAATGAGGTAAGATAAGGGAGTTAAGGCAGTAAATAGGCCATGGTGGCGAAGTAACTACAATTTAGCAATTAAACACTGAAATGGCAGATGTGCAGAGTCTCCAGCTTCAGTGATTTTTGTAGTTCGTTCCAGTCATTGGCAGCAGAGAACTGGAAGGAAAGGCAGCCAAAGGAGGTGTTGGCTTTGGGGATGACCAGTGAGATATACCTGCTGGAGCGCATGCTACGGGTAGGTGCTGCTATGGTGACCAGTGAGCTGAGATAAGGCAGGGCTTTACCTAGCAGAGACTTATAGATGACCTGGAGCCAGTGGGTCTGGCGACGAATATGTAGTGAGGGCCAACCGACGAGAGCATACAGGTCGCAGTGGTGGGTAGTATATGGGGCTTTGGTGACAAAACGGATGGCACTGTGATAGACTACATCCAATTTGCTGAGTAGAGTTTTTGAGGCTATTTTATAGATGACATCACCGAAGTCGAGGATCGGTAGGATAGTCAGTTTAATTAACGAGGGTATGTTTGGCAGCATGAGTGAAGGATGCTTTGTTGCGATATAGGAAGCCGATTCTAGATTAAATTTTGCTTAATGTGAATCTGGAAGGAGAGTTTACAGTCTAGCCAGACACCTAGGTATTTGTAGTTGTCCACATATTCTAAGTCAGAACCGAGTAGTGATGTAGTGACTACTCTGGACGGGTGGCTAGGTGTGGGCAGCGGTCGGTTGAAAAGCATGCATTTAGTTTAACTTGCATTTAAGAGCAGTTGGAGTCCACGGAAGGAGAGTTGTATGGCATTGAAGCTCGTCTGGAGGTTTTTTAATTAACACAGTGTCCAACGAAGGGCCCGGAAGTATACAGAATGGTGTCGTCTGCGTAGAACGTGTATTACAATGGACTCAGGCTGGAGTGCTTTCATACAAACTGGAACTGTGCTGTCGGTGGCCTTCATCTGAACCTTTTAGTTCACGTCTTTTCTTTTTCTGCGCAGAAAAATCCAATAACGCGACATCTGAGAAAGATCAATTATATATACATTGACGCGATCCATCATACCTGTTATTTTGTATTTATAGCAGAATGTAGACGCCCCAGCTCCACACTCACACCCTGGAGACAGGTCAACACCGGGGACAGGTGTGTGTAACCATCTGTGAGAGCAAGAGGGTCAGTGCTCTCATCTCCCCAGAGGACTAAACTAACTGCCCCAGAGGACTAAACTAACTGCCCCAGAGGACTAAACTAACTGCCCCAGAGGACTAAACTAACTGCCCCAGAGGACTAAACTAACTGCCCCAGAGGACTAAACTAACTGCCCCAGAGGACTAAACTAACTGCCCCAGAGGACTAAACTAACTGCCACAGAGGACTAAACTAAACTAACTGCCCCAGAGGACTAAACTAAACTAACTGCCCCAGAGGACTAAACTAAACGAACTGCCCCAGAGGGCTAAACTAACTGCCCCAGAGGGCTAAACTAACTGCCCCAGAGGGCTAAACTAACTGCCCCAGAGGACTAAACTAAACTAACTGCCCCAGAGGACTAAACTAACTGTAATCTGATATCAGTTAGTTTAGCTATAGTCTGATATTTAACTATAGTCTGATATTAGTTACAGTAACTATAGTCTGATATTAGTTACAGTAACTGTAGTCTGATATTAGTTACAGTAACTGTAGTCTGATATTAGTTACAGTAACTGTAGTCTGATATTAGTTACTGTAACTATAGTCTGATATTAGTTACAGTAACTGTAGTCTGATATTAGTTACAGTAACTATAGTCTGATATTAGTTACAGTAACTGTAGTCTGATATTAGTTACAGTAACTATAGTCTGATATTAGTTACAGTAACTGTAGTCTGATATTAGTTACTGTAACTATAGTCTGATATTAGTTACAGTAACTATAGTCTGATATTAGTTACAGTAACTGTAGTCTGATATTAGTTACAGTAACTGTAGTCTGATATTAGTTACAGTAACTGTAGTCTGATATTAGTTACTGTAACTATAGTCTGATATTAGTTACAGTAACTATACTCTCATATTAGTTACTGTAACTATAGTCTGATATTAGTTACAGTAACTATAGTCTGATATTAGTTACAGTAACTGTAGTCTGATATTAGTTACAGTAACTGTAGTCTGATATTAGTTACAGTAACTGTAGTCTGATATTAGTTACAGTAACTGTAGTCTGATATTAGTTACTGTAACTATAGTCTGATATTAGTTACAGTAACTATACTCTCATATTAGTTACTGTAACTATAGTCTGATATTAGTTACAGTAACTATAGTCTGATATTAGTTACAGTAACTGTAGTCTGATATTAGTTACAGTAACTGTAGTCTGATATTAGTTACAGTAACTGTAGTCTGATATTAGTTACAGTAACTGTAGTCTGATATTAGTTACAGTAACTATAGTCTGATATTAGTTACAGTAACTGTAGTCTGATATTAGTTACAGTAACTGTAGTCTGATATTAGTTACAGTAACTGTAGTCTGATATTAGTTACTGTAACTATAGTCTGATATTAGTTACGGTAACTATAGTCTGATATTAGTTACAGTAACTATAGTCTGATATTAGTTACAGTAACTGTAGTCTGATATGAATTACAGTAACTGTAGTCTGATATTAGTTACAGTAACTGTTGTCTGATATTAGTTACAGTAACTGTAGTCTGATATTAGTTACAGTAACTGTAGTCTGATATTAGTTACTGTAACTATAGTCTGATATTAATTACAGTTACTATGCAGTGATGTCTGAATATCAGCATAATAACATGTTTAACATGTCTCTGCTTCCCGTGGTCCATCAGGTTGTGCTTTACACACATTACCACTGATACTATACTGACCCCTAGTGGTTGAAGCAAGAACTACCATCTCCCTCTCAGCAGATGTAAAGTGGTTCTATTTACATAGACAGTATGTTAAGAGGGATCAATTTGATCATTTATTCATTTGTCTTTCCAGATGTATTTAAAGCCCCGTTTTAAGTGACAATGCCAAATCTAAACTCCGGATTGGTCTTTTGTAGGATGGAGGACTGTAAATGTGTCAGAAGTGATCTGGAGTTGTAATGTTGTAAGGTTGCCGCCCGGCACCAAACACATGAAGCTGACACTCCCCCATTGACCTGACGAGTCAACTGTAGAGCTTATAGGTGACTTCAGCATGTCACTTCACCAAGTATGTTCTCTCTATTAGGACAGTATGTGACTATGGGAGAGGAGGCTGATTCTCTGCTCTGATGAAACCAAGATTGAATACTTTGGCCTGAATAGGGATGGTGCCAGGAAGCCAGGAAACCTGGCACCATCCCTACGGTGAAGCACGGTGGTGGCAGCATCATGCTGTGGGGATGTTTTTCAGAGGTAGGGCCTGGGAGACTAGTCAGGATCGAGGGAAAGATGAACGGAGCAAAGAACAGAAAGATCCTTGATGAACACCTGCTCCAGAGCGCCCTGGACCTCAGACTGGGGCGAAGGTTCACCTTCCAACAGGACAACGACCCTAAGCACACAGCCAAGACAATGCAGGACAAGTCTCTGAATGTCCTTGACTGGCCCAGCCGTGACCTGGACTTGAACCCGATCTAACATCTCTGGAGAGACCTGAAAATAGCTGTGCAGCAACACTCCCTATCCAACCTGACAGAGCTTGAAAGGATCTGCAGAAAAGAATGGAAGCAACTCCCCAAATACAGATGTGCCAAGCTTGTAGCGTCATACCCAAGAAGACTGTGATCACTGCCAACGGTCTGAATACTTATGTAAATGTAATATTTCTGTTATCAAAAATGTCTGAAAAACAGTTTTTGCTTTGTCATTATGGGGTATTGTGATGTCATTATGGGGTATTGTGATGTCATTATGGGGTATTGTGATGTCATTATGGGGTATTGTGTGCAGTTTGATGAGGGGAAAAAAAACAATTGAATCCATTTTAGAATAAGGCTGTAACGTAACAAAATGTGGGGAAAGTCAAGGGGTCTGAATACTTTCTGAATGCGCTTTATAATGTATATATGCATTATCTAGATATACTTCCTACTGTATCTCTGCTTAACTAAAGGATTTATAGTTTTCCCACATATGCTTGTGTTGCGCTTGACGTAGACAGTTCCTAAAAAGGCTTACAGTAAAATACAGAGGAATGGATATTATGGCAGATGGCAGGTACATTGTCCAGTGTGTGTATCAGAGATGATTGTTAAATCGCATTCAGCTCGTTCAAGCCTATAAGGTTAGAAAGACACACACACACACACACACACACACACACACACACACACACACACACACACACACACACACACACACACACACACACACCCACACCCACACCCATACCCACACACACACATGTTGCCATAGGGGAAGTTTCTGGGGAAGTTTCCAGTTGTGAGTGCAGGCAGCAGTGTGCTGATTGGTCTAGATATATCGTGATCCTTGCTATCTTCTCTCCTCTGGATGATGGGGTCATGTGATGCATCATGAGAATGTCGATGGGGTTCGTTAAGTTTAAACGGTTTATATCATAGACTGGCGAATGTATAACGGTTTACATGAAACATGCAGAAAACACAATGAAAGACACACGCATTCATGTTACTGCGTGAATCGATTACCGCTCCAGGGAACGTTCATGTTACTGCGTGAATCGATTACCGCTCCAGGGAACGTTCATGTTACTGCGTGAATCGATTACCGCTCCAGGGAACGTTCATGTTACTGCGTGAATCGATTACCGCTCCAGGGAACGTTCATGTTACTGCGTGAATCGATTACCGCTCCAGGGAACGTTCATGTTACTGCGTGAATCGATTACCGCTCCAGGGAACGTTCATGTTACTGCGTGAATCGATTACCGCTCCAGGGAACGTTCATGTTACTGCGTGAATCGATTACCGCTCCAGGGAACGTTCATGTTACTGCGTGAATCGATTACCGCTCCAGGGAACGTTCATGTTACTGCGTGAATCGATTACCGCTCCAGGGAACGTTCATGTTTGCTCGTGAGATCAGGTGGCTCGCGAGGCTATGAATCAATACCCAAGTTGGCTGATGTTTCATAAACGTTTTCATGGAATAATCATCTCTGTAGTTTTATATTGCTGCCGTTGTAATTATTTAATTAATCAACATGAATTGAGCAGCTTCTGGTTCTATAAGATGGCTGTTGGGCGTACTGATGGCTGTAGGGGGTACTGGAGGACTGATGGCTGTTGGGGTTACTGGAGGACTGATGGCTGTTGGGGTTACTGGAGGACTGATGGCTGTTGGGGTTACTGGAGGACTGATGGCTGTTGGGGTTACTGGAGGACTGATGGCTGTTGGGGTTACTGGAGGACTGATGGCTGTTGGGAGTACTGGAGGACTGATGGCTGTTGGGAGTACTGGAGGACTGATGGCTGTTGGGGTTACTGGAGGACTGATGGCTGTTGGGGTTACTGGAGGACTGATGGCTGTTGGGGTTACTGGAGGACTGATGGCTGTTGGGGTTACTGGAGGACTGATGGCTGTTGGGATTACTGGAGGACTGATGGCTGTTGGGGTTACTGAAGGACTGATGGCTGTTGGGGTTACTGGAGGACTGATGGCTGTTGGGAGTATTGGAGGACTGATGGCTGTTGGGGTTACTGTAGGACTGATGGATGTTGGGAGTACTGGAGGACTGATGGCTGTTGGGATTACTGGAGGACTGATGGCTGTTGGGGTTACTGGAGGACTGATGGCTGTTGGGGTTACTGGAGGACTGATGGCTGTTGGGATTACTGGAGGACTGATGGCTGTTGGGGTTACTGGAGGACTGATGGCTGTTGGGATTACTGGAGGACTGATGGCTGTTGGGAGTATTGGAGGACTGATGGCTGTTGGGGTTACTGGAGGACTGATGGCTGTTGGGGTACTGGAGGAATGATGGCTGTTGGGGTTACTGGAGGACTGATGGCTGTTGGGGTTACTGGAGGACTGATGGCTGTTGGGGGTACTGGAGGACTGATGGCTGTTGGGGTTACTGGAGGACTGATGGCTGTTGTGGGTACTGGAGGACTGATGGCTGTTGGGGGTACTGGAGGACTGATGGCTGTAGGGGGTGCTGGAGGACTGATGGCCGTTGGGAGTACTGGAGGACTGATGGCCGTTGGGAGTACTGGAGGACTGATGGCTGTTGGGAGTACTGGAGGACTGATGGCTGTTGGGGTTACTGGAGGACTGATGGCTGTTGGGGTTACTGGAGGACTGACGGCTGTAGGGGGTACTGGAGGACTGATGGCTGTATGGGGTACTGGAGGACTGATGGCTGTTGGGGGTACTGGAGGACTGATGGCTGTTGGGAGTACTGGAGGACTGATGGCTGTTGGGATTACTGGAGGACTGATGGATGTTGGGGGTACTGGAGGACTGATGGCTGTTGGGGTTACTGGAGGACTGATGGCTGTTGGGGTTACTGGAGGACTGATGGCTGTTGGGGTTACTGGAGGACTGACGGCTGTAGGGGCTACTGGAGGACTGATGGCTGTTGGAGTTACTGGAGGACTGATGGCTGTACTGGTTACTGGAGGACTGATGGCTGTTGGGGTTACTGGAGGACTGATGGCTGTTGGGGTTACTGGAGGACTGATGGCTGTTGGGATTACTGGAGGACTGATGGCCGTTGGGATTACTGGAGGACTGATGGCCATTGGGATTACTGGAGAACTGATGGCCGTTGGGGGTACTGGAGGACAGATGGACATTGGGGTTACTAGAGGACTGATGGCCATTGGGATTACTGGAGGACTGATGGCTGTTGGGGGTACTGGAGGACTGATGGCTGTTGGGAGTACTGGAGGACTGATGGCAGTTGGGGTTACTGGAGGACTGATGGCTGTTGTGGGTACTGGAGGACTGATGGCTGTTGGGGGTACTGGAGGACTGATGGCTGTAGGGGGTGCTGGAGGACTGATGGCCGTTGGGAGTACTGGAGGACTGATTGCTGTTGGGAGTACTGGAGGACTGATGGCTGTTGGGAGTACTGGAGGACTGATGGCTGTTGGGGTTACTGGAGGACTGATGGCTGTAGGGGGTGCTGGAGGACTGATGGCTGTAGGGGGTGCTGGAGGACTGATGGCTGTAGGGGTTACTGGAGGACTGATGGCTGTTGGGGGTACTGGAGGACTGATGGCTGTAGGGGGTGCTGGAGGACTGATGACTGTTGGCGGTACTGGAGGACTGATGGCTGTTGGGGGTACTGATGGCCATAGGGGTTACTGGAGGACTGATGGCTGTTGGGAGGACTGGAGGACTAATGGCTGTAGGGATTACTGGAGGACTGATGGCTGTTGGGGGTGCTGGAGGACTGATGGCTGTTGGGGGTACTGGAGGACTGATGGCTGTTGGGGTTACTGGAGGACTGATGGCTGTTGGGGGTACTGGAGGACTGGTGGCTGTTGGGGGTACTGGAGGACTGATGGCTGTTGGGGGTACTGGAGGACTGATGGCTGTTGGGGGTACTGGAGGACTGGTGGCTGTTGGGGGTACTGGAGGACTGATGGCTGTTGGGGGTACTGGAGGACTGATGGCTGTTGGGGGTACTGGAGGACTGATGGCTGTTGGGGTTACTGGAGAACTGATGGCTGTATTTGTTACGTTCGCTATATAGCCCTTGTTAATTAATGTTGTGTGTTACATTTGACTTATATGTCCTACGGGAGCCACCGTACCTGCCTCCTGTGATCTGGGCTCATGAAGGTGAGGAGAGTTGTAGGTAATACACCCTAGCAGTATATAAACAATTTAGCTAGTCTAGTTCTTTCTACATAACACTATTCTCTCTTGAACGGAGTTCCTCGAGTTTCCGTAGCCTATCCTACACTGTCTAGGCTAAATGTCTGTGCTCAAAATCAACAAAGGTAGGCATAAAGTTATTGTTTTCAAATATATATTATTGTCACTGGCAGCTACACTTAAACACTAAATAGACACGTTTTAACTTAACTATACATGTCACAATTATAGATGTAAACATGCACAAAGGCTATAGGCAAGGGGAAAGGGGCCACAGTGGATGGCGAAAGACAGATTGCCGTCCCGCTCCGCGTGTCAGTGGGACCGGAGGGAGAGCAGACATGCTGACTTCTGCCCCTGGCTGAAAACCTAAGAAGACGCCGGGGGGAGAGCCTGAGGGAGGGAGGCACTCAGAGGGAACAAAAGGTACATCTCCATTATTTTCTCATGTAAACACGGTCACAAAGACAGCTGCTGCACAGAGAATAGGGTTTTATCTTAATAACGCAGCCCTGCCTTGCCTCACTGTTCCGAAAACTCAGAGAGGGGAAGGAGTGGCAAAGGTTAAACCCGAAGAGAGAGGGTAGGGCAGAGAGCTGGAGGCTTCACACTCTATCCTCCTCGGCTGCCAGGGCTGCGCCCTAGGTTGTCCGACTCTTCTTACATCCCTTAGGAGGGTTAGAAGGGCAGATCCCTGCTGCAGCTGCAGCGTAAGACTGCTTACCTACAGGTTTGGCCTGGTTCACGGTTCAGCTGGTTCAGGGGCTACAATGGGGCCAAGACTGCCGGACAGGCAGAAGTTGAATGCTTTACCTTCTTTCTTGTGCATGTTACACTTCGGCGGCGACAGTGGGCTCGAACATCTCCCTGGGTGCCACTGGGGCATCCAGGAGGTGCCACCGGGGCATCCAGGAGGTGGCACCGGGGCATCCAGGAGGTGGCACCGGGGAATCCAGGAGGTGGCACCGTGGCATCCAGGAGGTGGCACCCTGGCATCCAGGAGGTGGCACCTTGGCATCCAGGAGGTGCCACCGGGGCATTGAGGAGGTCCACCTTTTCTTTGTCTGTTATTAAGCTGGATAAGTTCAGCCAAAGCACCCTTTCTCCCACCACCGTTAAGCTCATGGTACGACTACAGCCTTGGACGGCACGACGGGAGGAACGGAGATTTAGGTATGTAATCACACAGATCTCCTGCCAAGCATCTGGGTCGAGAGTTCAAGTCCAGTTGCTCCTCATCCAGTAGCTCAGCCTGATAAAGCCAACAATTTTTTACA
>NW_024059310.1:0-37649 GCF_016432855.1 Salvelinus namaycush | reverse complement strand
GGTATCTTTATCAAGGGAGAGCTTCTCCTGCTGGGCTAAATCTTTGATTAGGTGAAAGTCCAGCTGAAACTGTTTGGGGTTGCCCTGTACCATTACTGTTCCAGACTTATAAAGATTTATGTTAGCTGACTCCTCGTCCTCGTTGTCAAGAATCCTGAGTTTCCACCCCTCGTTAACCCCCCCTCTCTTAACAGAGGGGTAGTGTGCTAATATAGCACTGTGCCATGCCAGGGGATGGTTTGTGTGGAAGATAAGGTTGCTGATGTTCCCATTTTTGTAATAGTCAGCAAAAAGTGTCTCTTGATTTTCCATAAGGAGCTTCATTTTGTGATCTTTTCTTGCCTTATCATTCTTTACACTCACAGGGTACTGTATTTTAATTACCTCTGAACAGCGGGAGGCAGCTTCTAAGGCCTCTCCATTTGGTTGGGGTAGACTATTCGACTCTCCTGCCATTGTTGGGCTAATGGGCTTTGACACCTCTCACTTGACACGTAAGTGCTAGTTGAAGTTGTATCAAGCTTGGCAGAATTATGTTACCATTCAGTCCTTATAAAGTAATGTCATGTATTTTTCTTCTTGGCTTTTGGAAATAGAATATAGTTTCAGACTAAACATTACTCACTCAGTTCCAGGTTGGGTGGTGTTTTCAGGTTTCTGTTGTTTTCCAGAGAATTTGCTGTATAGAATTAAAATCCTTGGTTGTTGTGAACTTTTCAGGTGATTCCGTAATTCCGTCCAAAATCAGGTTGTAGGTTTTGAGTTTTGATTTGAAGTGAGGGTTATGTAGTAGAGGGTAGCATCCTGTATGTGTTCCTGACAAAAAATCCAAGTTTATCTAACTCTAAATCTATCTTTTTTAAAGAAAATGCTGAAAAATGCAGGAGCTCATCTGATCGTGACCTCTCTCTCTCTCTCTCTCTCTCGCTCACCTCTCTCTCTCTCGCTCACACACCCTCCTTCTCTCTCAATTCAATTCAATTCAAAGGGCTTTATTGGCAGGGGAAACATATGTTAACATTGCCAAAGCAAGTGAAGTAGACAATAAACAAGGGCAGCATTAGTAAACATTACACTCTCAAACGTTTTATAAGAATATAGACATTTCAAATGTCATATTATGTATATATACAGTGTTGTAACGATGTGCAAATAGTTAAAGTACAAAAGGGAAAATAAATAAACATAGATTGTATTACAAAGGTGTTTGTTCTTCACTGGTTGCCCTTTTCTTGTGGCAACAGGTCACAAATCTTGCTGCTATGACTGCACATTGTGGTATTTCACCTAACTCTCTGTCTCTCTCTCTGTGTCTCTCTCTCTCTGTGTCTCTCTCTCTCTGTGTCTCTCTCTCTGTGTCTCTCTCTCTCTGTCTCTCTCTCTCTCTCTCTCTCTCTCTCTCTCTCTCTCTCTCTCTCTCTCTCTCTCTCTCTCTCTCTCTCTCTCTGTGTGTCTCTCTCTCTCTCTCTGTGTGTCTCTCTCTCTCTCTCTCTGTGTGTCTCTCTCTCTCTCTCTCTCTGTATCTCTCTCTCTCTCTCTGTGTCTATCTCTCTCTGTGTCTCTCTCTCTCTCTCTCTCTCTGTCTCTCTCTCTCTCTCTCTCTCTCTGTCTCTCTCTCTCTCTCTCTCTGTCTCTCTCTCTCTCTCTCTCTCTCTCTCTCTCTCTCTCTCTGTCTCTCTCTCTCTCTCTCTCTCTCTCTCTCCGTAGTGCCCTTCAAGCTCCAGGAGGGAGAGGTAAGGATCATCAGTCTGTCTCAGTGTCAGAGTTACTTTGATATGAAGACCATCACCACCAGGATGCTTTGTGCTGGATACGAGGCTGGCACCGTGGACTCCTGCATGGTGAGTAACAGGGGGAGGGTGGGGCACTTCTGACTGTTTCCCCACACAGCAGACAATAAGGCCAATTCACATATAATAGACTGGACTTAGTCGTTCCACATCTATAATACAGGGCATTCTGATAGTATTCAGACCACTTTACTTTTTCCACATTTTGTTACCTTACAGCCTTATTCTAAAATGGATGAAATTGTTTTTTCCCTCATCAATCTACACACAATACCCCATAATGACAAAAAACAGGTTTTTAGAAAATAATGCACATTTATAAAAATAAATATATAACATTTACATAAGTATTCAGACCCTTTACTCAGTACTTTGTTGAAGCACCTTTGGCAGTGATTACAGCATCTAGTCTTCTTGGGTATGACGCTACAAGTTTGGTACACCTGTATTTGGGGAGTTTCTCCCATTCTTCTCTGCAGATCCTCTCAAGCTCTGTCAGGTTGGATGAGGAGCGTTGCTGCACAGCTATTTTCAGGTCTCTCCAGAGATGTTCGATCGGATTCAAGTCCAGGCTCTGGCTGGGCCACTCAAGAACATTCAGAGACTTTTCCCGAAGCTACTCCTGTGTTATCTTGCCTGTGTGCTTAGGGTCGTTGTCCTGTTGGAAGGTGAACCTTGGCCCAGTCTGAGGTCCTGAGCGCTCTGGAGCAGGTTTTCATCAAGGATCTCTCTGTACTTTGCTCTGTTCATCTTTCCCTCGATCCTGACTAGTCTCCCAGTCCCTGCCGCTGAAAAACATCCCCACAGCATGATGCTGCCACCACCATGCTTCACCGTAGGGATGATGCCAGGTTTCCTCCAAACGTGACGCTTGGCATTCAGTCCAAAGAGTTCAATCTTGGTTTCATCAGACCAGAGAATCTTGTTTCTCCTGATCTGAGAGTTTTGGTCTGATTGCTCAGTTTGGCCGGGCAGCCAGCTCTAGGAAGAGTCTTGGTGGTTCCAAACTTCTTCCATTTAAGAATGATGGAGGCCACTGTGTTCTTGGGGACATTCAATGCTGCAGAAATGTTTTGGTACCCTTCCCCAGATCTATACCTCAACACAATCCTGTCTCGGAGCTCTACGGACAATTCCTTCGACCCCATGGCTTGGTTTTTTCTCTGTTAAGCACTGTCAACTGTGGGACCTTATATAGACAGGTGTATATTTTATTTTATTTTATTTTATTTATACAGCTTTTTCTCATTGAGATAACATCTCATTTCCACGAGAGACCTGGTCCAATAGCAGCAGGGGGAACAACGTTTCAGACAAAACAACTTATATACACTAACACAACATTAAACAAAACTATAAACACACATACAGTACAACAATTACTTACTACATTAAAAACACAAACATCTTGACTAAAAACAGCTGGCCTAAAAACAATTACAATCTTATATGATATTTACATCGATCAAGTGTTTAAACTCCAATGAAACTAGATCATCACATTTTAAAATGTTCAGGAGAGAATTCCAGGACCACGGAGCTGAGTAACTAAAACTATTTCTACCATGACCTGTTCTAATGTTGGTACTGTTAGAAGCAAATCAGAATGGGACCGTAATTTATATTTATTTACCGACCTGACTAAAAAAAGAACAGAGATAAAATGTCATTTTACCCAATATGGCCTTATAAATCAGTGTATACCAGTGTTTAAGACTACTCAAGGTCAATGACGACCAGCCAACGGCGCTGTAGAGATCACAATGATGTGTTAGACGTTTCTGATTGGTAATGAACCTGAGGGCTGCATGATACACTGAATCAAGTGCTCTCAGGGTAGTGGCTGAGGCCTGCATGATACACTGAATCAAGTGCTCTCAGGGTAGTGGCTGAGGGCTGCATGATACACTGAATCAAGTGCTCTCAGGGTAGTGGTTGAGGCCTGCATATATATAACATCACTAAAATCTAAAACCGGCAGTAATGGACATCGTATCAGCTCCTTCCTGGCCTCCAGAGAAAAACAAGCCTTGTGCCGGTAATAAAAACCTATTCTCAACTTGAGCTTCCTTATCAAGTTCTCTACATGCACAGTGAATCTCAGCTTATCATCAACACACACACCCAAATATTCCTACACTTTAACTTGCTCTATAGTATGTCCAGCCAATGTAGCAATGACATGATTAGTGACATGCCTGGCATTTGAAAATACCATGCATTTTGTTTTACCCGAATTCAGAACCAGCTTTAAATCATACAGATTCTGTTGTATGATGTTAAATGCTCTTTGGGCATTTTCAAAAGCTAAAGATAAACTACTACCACTTAAATAAAGAACAGTATCGTCTGCATAAAAATGAACATCGGCTGTTTCAATAAGATCCCCAATGTTGTTGATATACAAAATGAACAACAGTGGGCCCAAAATAGAACCTTGCGGAACACCTGAGCACACCTCTATGGACTCAGATTTACAACCATCCGCCATTACACATTGTGTACGATTTGATAGGTCATTTATTAACCAATCTAGAGCAGTAATTCCACAACATTTTAACCTTTGCACTAAGACAGCATGGTCCACGGTGTCAAAAGCCTTCGACAAATCAATAAAGACAGACACAATGTAAGTTCTTATCAAGAGCACAGTGGATGTCATTTAAAACCTTCAATGTTGCTGAAACAGTGCTGTGGCCAGACCTAAAACCTGATTCCATTTAAGATGTTGTTTTCTTGGAAGTAGGTCTTTAGCTGCCTACTAACTAAGGACTCCAGTACCTTTGACAGTACAGACAATTTTGATATGGGTCGATAGTTGTCAAGTAGCGAGGGATCTCCACCTTTCAGGAGAGGCAGTACAAAAGCAGATTTCCATAACTTGGGGATTTCCTTAACATCAAGCGTGAGGTTAAAAATACATGTTAAGGGGAAGCAATGATGTCTGCGGCTAGGTGAAGGAGGTGGGGGTCTAGTTCATCAGGACCAGGGGATTTTTTCCCATCAATTTCTTTCAGGGCTTTACACACTTCTGAAACAGAGAAGGATGAAAATGAGAACCTGGTGAAAGAGTGCACAGGGGTGTCAGGTAAATTTATAGGGGGCTCAATTATACCTTTGACCTTTTCAAATAAACTGCATGAATCTAAAAAAGGCTGATTCAAGGCTTTCAGAACGGAGGTTCTCTCAGTTACAATCTGTGTGTCGACCAACAATTGTTTGGGAAGCTGTGCATCTTTTCTGCACTCCAAACCTTTCACTACTTGCCAAAATTTGGATGGATTATTTCAATTTTGTGAAGGAGATTTCAGGTAGTGGTCTGCTTTCAATGTACGGATCATAGCCACACCCATATTTCGAAGACGTTTAAAAGCCTTTATATATATATACAATCAATTGAATTTACCAAAGGTGGACTCCAAGTTGTAGAAACTTCTCAAGGATGATCAATGGAAACAGGATGCACCTGAGCTCAATTTTAAGTCTCAAAGCAAAGGGTCTGAATACGTATGTAAATAAAGTTATTTATTTGAAATAAATTTGCTAAAATTACTAAAAACCTGTTTTCACTTTGTCATTATGGGGCATTGTGATGTCATTAGGGGGCATTGTGATGTCATTAGGGGGCATTGTGATATCATTAGGGGGCATTGTGATGTCATTAGGTGGTATTGTGTGTAGATTGATGAGCAAAAAAAAAAGAGTATTTAATCCAGTTTAGAATAAGTCTGTAACGTAACAAAATGTGGAAAAAGTGAAGTGGTTTGAATACTTTCTGAAGGCACTGTGTGCAATTTAGCAGACACAATCTTGCCATTTCAATCATCAGTTTCTACGGTACCAGTAGGGTTGATATTATTCCTGTCTCTGTCTGTCCCCCAGGGTGACAGTGGGGGGCCTCTGGTGTGTGAGGAGCCTAGTGGTGGGAGCTGGACCCTGTATGGCCTGACGTCCTGGGGTAGTGTGTGTTTCTCCAAAGTCCTGGGGCCTGGGGTCTACTCTAATGTTACACACTTCACACCCTGGATACACCGACAGATCTACCTTCACACCTTCCATCTACACTAATACAGACAGACCTTCACACCTTCCATCTACACTAATACAGACAGACCTTCACACCTTCCATCTACACTGATAGACAGACCTTCACACCTTCCATCTACACTAATACAGACAGACCTTCACACCTTCCATCTACACTAATACAGACAGACCTCCACACCTTCCATCTACACTGATACAGACAGACCTCCACACCTTCCATCTACACTAATACAGACAGACCTCCACACCTTCCATCTACACTGATACAGACAGACCTCCTCACCTTCCATCTACACTAATACAGACAGACCTTCACACCTTCCATCTACACTAATACAGACAGACCTCCACACCTTCCATCTACACTGATACAGACAGACCTCCACACCTTCCATCTACACTAATACAGACAGACCTCCACACCTTCCATCTACACTAATACAGACAGACCTCCTCACCTTCCATCTACACTGATACAGACAGACCTCCACACCTTCCATCTACACTGATACAGACAGACCTCCTCACCTTCCATCTACACTGATACAGACAGACCTCCTCACCTTCCATCTACACTAATACAGACAGACCTCCACACCTTCCATCTACACTAAAACAGACAGACCTCCTCACCTTCCATCTACACTGATACAGACAGACCTCCACACCTTCCATCTACACTAATACAGACAGACCTCCACACCTTCCATCTACACTGATACAAACAGACCTCATCTTCCATCTACACTAATACAGACCTCCTCACCTTCCATCTACACTGATACAGACAGACCTCCACACCTTCCATCTACACTAATACAGACAGACCTCCACACCTTCCATCTACACTGATACAGACAGACCTCCTCACCTTCCATCTACACTAATACAGACAGACCTTCACACCTTCCATCTACACTAATACAGACAGACCTCCACACCTTCCATCTACACTAATACAGACAGACCTCCACACCTTCCATCTACACTAATACAGACAGACCTCCTCACCTTCCATCTACACTGATACAGACAGACCTCCACACCTTCCATCTACACTGATACAGACAGACCTCCTCACCTTCCATCTACACTGATACAGACAGACCTCCTCACCTTCCATCTACACTAATACAGACAGACCTCCACACCTTCCATCTACACTAATACAGACAGACCTCCACACCTTCCATCTACACTGATACAGACAGACCTCCTCACCTTCCATCTACACTAATACAGACAGACCTTCACACCTTCCATCTACACTAATACAGACAGACCTCCACACCTTCCATCTACACTAATACAGACAGACCTCCACACCTTCCATCTACACTAATACAGACAGACCTCCTCACCTTCCATCTACACTGATACAGACAGACCTCCACACCTTCCATCTACACTGATACAGACAGACCTCCTCACCTTCCATCTACACTGATACAGACAGACCTCCTCACCTTCCATCTACACTAATACAGACAGACCTCCACACCTTCCATCTACACTAAAACAGACAGACCTCCTCACCTTCCATCTACACTGATACAGACAGACCTCCACACCTTCCATCTACACTAATACAGACAGACCTCCACACCTTCCATCTACACTGATACAAACAGACCTCATCTTCCATCTACACTAATACAGACCTCCTCACCTTCCATCTACACTGATACAGACAGACCTCCACACCTTCCATCTACACTAATACAGACAGACCTCCACACCTTCCATCTACACTGATACAGACAGACCTCCTCACCTTCCATCTACACTAATACAGACAGACCTTCACACCTTCCATCTACACTAATACAGACAGACCTCCACACCTTCCATCTACACTGATACAGACAGACCTCCACACCTTCCATCTACACTAATACAGACAGACCTCCACACCTTCCATCTACACTAATACAGACAGACCTCCACACCTTCCATCTACACTAATACAGACAGACCTCCTCACCTTCCATCTACACTGATACAGACAGACCTCCACACCTTCCATCTACACTAATACAGACAGACCTCCACACCTTCCATCTACACTAATACAGACAGACCTTCACACCTTCCATCTACACTAATACAGACAGACCTCCACACCTTCCATCTACACTAATACAGACAGACCTCCTCACCTTCCATCTACACTAATACAGACAGACCTCCACACCTTCCATCTACACTGATACAGACAGACCTCCACACCTTCCATCTACACTAATACAGACAGACCTTCACACCTTCCATCTACACTAATACAGACAGACTTTCACACCTTCCATCTACACTAATACAGACCTCCTCACCTTCCATCTACACTGATACAGACAGACCTTCACACCTTCCATCTACACTGATACAGACAGACCTCCTCACCTTCCATCTACACTAATACAGACAGACCTCCACACCTTCCATCTACACTGATAGACATACCTCCACACCTTCCATCTACACTGATACAGACAGACCTCCACACCTTCCATCTACACTGATAGACATACCTCCACACCTTCCATCTACACTGATAGACATACCTCCACACCTTCCATCTACACTGATACAGACAGACCTCCCCACCTTCCATCTTCACTGATAGACAGTTTTTCCCTTGTATTGCCAGTCACTCAATTAGCCATGTCAGGTAAAGCAAATGTAGATTGGTAAATTAGTCTAGCGGTCTTGCTATCTAAACTGGTAGTTAGCATGGTGGGTGGATGGGTTTGGATGTGGGTATGCAGACCCACAAGCCACAGGGGCCCCTCGTGACGAGTTCCAGTGTTTTGTGTCCCAACCCCCACCCCGTGACAGAAACGCTGAGAGAAAGAAGACAACGGGTGGAGAAGAAGAACAACAAAAAAACCCGGAGGAGTGCAAAACCAACCAGAGACGTTTGGTGATGTCACTTCCTCTTCCTGTGGTCCCCCAACATTCCAAACAGGAAGTGAAGTGTATTTTGGGAGGAGACTGTTGGATGTGATGACGTCATCATTGCCACTCTGTCTTAGATGTTTTTGCACACAACACACGTGTTACACACAACACACGTGTTACACATGTTACACACAACACACGTGTTACACACAACACACGTGTTACACACAACACACGTGTTACACACAACACACGTGTTACACATGTTAAACACAACACACGTGTTACACACAACACACGTGTTAAACACAACACACGTGTTACACACAACACACGTGTTACACACAACACACGTGTTACACACAACACACGTGTTACACATGTTAAACACAACACACGTGTTACACACAACACACGTGTTAAACACAACACACGTGTTACACACAACACACGTGTTACACACAACACACGTGTTACACACAACACACGTGTTACACATGTTAAACACAACACACGTGTTACACACAACACACGTGTTACACATGTTAAACACAACACACGTGTTACACACAACACACGTGTTACACGTGTTAAACACAACACACGTGTTACACACAACACACGTGTTACACATGTTACACACAACACACGTGTTACACACAACACACGTGTTAAACACAACACACGTGTTACACACAACACACGTGTTACACACAACACACGTGTTACACATGTTACACACAACACACGTGTTACACACAACACACGTGTTAAACACAACACACGTGTTACACATGTTACACACAACACACGTGTTACACACAACACACGTGTTAAACACAACACACGTGTTACACACAACACACGTGTTAAACACAACACACGTGTTACACATGTTACACACAACACACGTGTTACACACAACACACGTGTTAAACACAACACACGTGTTACACACAACACACGTGTTACACACAACACACGTGTTACACATGTTAAACACAACACACGTGTTACACACAACACACGTGTTACACGTGTTAAACACAACACACGTGTTACACACAACACACGTGTTACACACAACACACGTGTTAAACACAACACACGTGTTACACACAACACACGTGTTAAACACAACACACGTGTTACACATGTTAAACACAACACACGTGTTACACACAACACACGTGTTACACATGTTAAACACAACACACGTGTTACACACAACACACGTGTTACACATGTTAAACACAACACACGTGTTACACATGTTACACACAACACACGTGTTACACACAACACACGTGTTAAACACACTTTACATGACACACAGCCTCTCTCCCTCATCACGTGTGTGTGCTTTTGTATGTGCTTAACGTGTGCGTGTTCGTTCAGATGTAATATAATGATACGCCTTCAGTACATTTGGCCACAGTGGGGCGCTGCTGTAACAGCTATGGCCCTGCTGTTTAAATACAAGCTGTGTGTGTGTGTGTGTGTGTGTGTGTGTGTGTGTGTGTGTGTGTGTGTGTTTATGCTTTCAAGGTCTGTATGATACATTCCAGGAGTTTGTAATTTTCTAAGAGTATTTTTCTACTGCTTTTTGTATGTGGTGTGTGTGTGTATGGGGTGTGTGTGTGTATGGGGTGTGTGTGTGTATGGGGTGTGTGTGTGTATGGGGTGTGTGTGTGTATGGGGTGTGTGTGTGTGTATGTGGGGCGTGTGTATTTGTGTGTGTGTGTGTGTGTGTGTGTGTGCCTGTGTGTGTGAGCACGTTTTAGTCCCTAAAGTGACAGGGACTTTCTGGCCTCTTCCCTGTCACTACACAGTGATAATGTATACTATAGGACATATGTACTGTCCATGGATAATGCTGTAGCTATATATATATATGATAGATAATGTTTAAAGCCGTCTGACATACTCGTGTCTGTGTGTAAAAGTAGGGCTTCGTCCCAAATGACACCCTATTCCCTATATAGTGCACTACTTGATAAATAATGACACCCTATTCCCTATATAGTGCACTACTTGATAAATAATGACACCCTATTCCCTATATAATCCTTGGTAATGACACCCTATTCCCTATATAATCCTTAGTAATGACACCCTATGTAATGCAGTAGTCCACTATAGGGAATAGGGTACATATGGGACCGGCCCCATATATATGGCTTCATATCCTGTCTCACTATTAAACACTGGAAAACAATACACTCCTGATCTCTGTGATGTTCTCATTTCTAACACACACACACACCATGAACACACACACACCATGAACACACACACCATGAACACACACACACACACACACACACACACACACACACACACACACACACACACACACACACACACACACACACACACACACACACACACCATGAACACACACACACCATACACACACACATACACACACACACACACACACCATGAACACACACACACCATGAACACACACACACCATGAACACACACACACACACACACACACACACACACACACACACACCATGAACACACACACACACACACACACACCATGAACACACACACACACACACACACACCATGAACACACACACACACACACACACACCATGAACACACACACACACACACACACACCATGAACACACACACACACACACACACACACTCTAAACACACACACACCATGAACACACACACACCATGAACACACACACACACACACACACACTCTAAACACACACACTCTAAACACACACACACCATAAACACACACACACACCATGAACACACACACCATGAACACACACACACACACACACCCTAAACACACACACACCATAAACACACACACACACCATGAACACACACACACACCATGAACACACACACACACCGTGAAGATACACACACACCATGAACACACACACACACACACACCGTAAACACACACACACACCATGAAGATACACACCAGGTCCCACAACTGCACTGCTCCACCATCACTGAGAGGGATACACTCACAGAGCTGGAGAGAGACATGGTGGAGCTCAGAGAGCTAGTCCACACAATACAGACAGAACAAACCCACAAAACAGACCAGCACAACACACCCCGCCAACAAGACCCGGAGTGCGGACGGTGGAGATGGACGGGTGTCTGAGAGAGCTGGCCGCTCTACGGACTGAGGTGAGAGAACTTAGAGGCACACATGGCACTGAATGAAGGACAAAGCTGAGGTGTGACAGAGAGCACGACGCTCCCACCTCAGACCCGGACCACAACCTCAACACCACCATGGGACAGACGGCACAGGACCCATCAACCCAGCAGATTTCAAAAAAGCTTTTAAACTCAATTTGGCATGAGTGTCTGCTATACAAATTGATGGAAAGCGGTGTTGGGGGAAAAACATACGTTGTAAAATCCATGTACACAAACAAGTGTTAAAATGGGCAAAAAACACCTCTTTCCACAGGGCCGCGGGGTGAGACGGGGCCGCGGGGTGAGACGGGGCCGCGGGGTGAGACGGGGCCGCGGGGTGAGACGGGGCCACGGGGTGAGACGGGGCCGCGGGGTGAGACGGGGCCACGGGGTGAGACGGGGCCACGGGGTGAGACGGGGCGGGGGGTGAGACGGGGCCGTGGGGTGAGACGGGGCCGGGGGGTGAGACGGGGCCGGGGGGTGAGACGGGCCGGGGGGTGAGACGGGGCCGTGGGGTGAGACGGGGCCGCGGGGTGAGACGGGGCCGCGGGGTGAGACGGGGCCGCGGGGTGAGACGGGGCCGCGGGGTGAGACGGGGCCGCGGGGTGAGACGGGGCCGCGGGGTGAGACGGGGCCGCGGGGTGAGACGGGGCCGTGGGGTGAGACTGGGCCGGGGGGTGAGACGGGGCCGGGGGGTGAGACGGGGCCGTGGGGTGAGACGGGGCCGGGGGGTGAGACGGGGCCGGGGGGTGAGACGGGCCGGGGGGTGAGACGGGGCCGGGGGGTGAGACGGGGCCGGGGGGTGAGACGGGGCCGGGGGGTGAGACGGGGCCGTGGGGTGAGACGGGGCCGGGGGGTGAGACGGGGCCGTGGGGTGAGACGGGGCCGGGGGGTGAGACGGGGCCGTGGGGTGAGACGGGGCCGGGGGGTGAGACGGGGCCGGGGGGTGAGACGGGGCCGGGGGGTGAGACAACCTCTTCAACATATTTTTACATGTTTTATTTCACCTTTATTTAACTAGTCAGTTAAGAACAAATTATTAATTACAATGACGGCCTACAAAGAGAGATTGAAAGATATACAGTATATCAACGAATTGGCGCCGGCACTAGAACAGTCTGCAGCACCCGGCCTCACCCTACTAGAACAGTCTGCAGCACCCGGCCTCACCCTACTAGAACAGTCTGCAGCACCCGGCCTCACCCTACTAGAACAGTCTGCAGCACCCGGCCTCACCCTACTAGAACAGTCTGCAGCACCCGGCCTCACCCTACTAGAACAGTCTGCAGCACCCGGCCTCACCCTACTAGAACAGTCTGCAGCACCCAGCCTCACCCTACTAGAACAGTCTGCAGCACCCAGCCTCACCCTACTAGAACAGTCTGCAGCACCCGGCCTCACCCTACTAGAACAGTCTGCAGCACCCGGCCTCACCCTACTAGAACATTCTGCAGCACCCGGCCTCACCCTACTAGAACATTCTACAGCACCCGGCCTCACCCTACTAGAACAGTCTGCCTCACCCTACTAGAACATTCTGCAGCACCCGGCCTCACCCTACTAGAACAGTCTGCAGCACCCGGCCTCACCCTACTAGAACAGTCTGCAGCACCCGGCCTCACCCTACTAGAACAGTCTGCAGCACCCAGCCTCACCCTACTAGAACAGTCTGCAGCACCCGGCCTCACCCTACTAGAACAGTCTGCAGCACCCAGCCTCACCCTACTAGAACAGTCTGCAGCACCCAGCCTCACCCTACTAGAACAGTCTGCAGCACCCAGCCTCACCCTACTAGAACAGTCTGCAGCACCCGGCCTCACCCTACTAGAACAGTCTGCAGCACCCAGCCTCACCCTACTAGAACAGTCTGCAGCACCCAGCCTCACCCTACTAGAACAGTCTGCAGCACCCGGCCTCACCCTACTAGAACAGTCTGCAGCACCCAGCCTCACCCTACTAGAACAGTCTGCAGCACCCAGCCTCACCCTACTAGAACAGTCTGCAGCACCCAGCCTCACCCTACTAGAACAGTCTGCAGCACCCAGCCTCACCCTACTAGAACAGTCTGCAGCACCCGGCCTCACCCTACTAGAACAGTCTGCAGCACCCAGCCTCACCCTACTAGAACAGTCTGCAGCACCCGGCCTCACCCTACTAGAACAGTCTGCAGCACCCGGCCTCACCCTACTAGAATCTGAAGTCAAATGTCTACTGTTTGCTGATGATCTGGTGCTTCTGTCACCAACCAAGGAGGGCCTACAGCAGCACCTAGATCTTCTGCACAGATTCTGTCAGACCTGGGCCCTGACAGACCTGGGCCCTGACAGTAAATCTCAGTAAGACCAAAAATAATGGTGTTCCAAAAAAGGTCCAGCTGCCAGGACCACAAATACAAATTCCATCTAGACATCGTTGCCCTAGAGCACACAAAAAACTATACATACCTCGGCCTAAACATCAGCGCCACAGGTAACTTCCACAAAGCTGTGAACTGTGAACTCTGAGACAAGGCAAGAAGGGCCTTCTATGCCATCAAAAGGAACATAACATTTGACATACTAATTAGGATCTGGCTAAAAATACTTGAATCAGTTATAGGAACCCATTGCCCTTTATGGTTGTGAGGTCTGGGGTCCGCTCACCAACCAAGAATTCACAAAATGGGACAAACACCAAATTGAGACTCTGCATGCAGAATTCTGCAAAAATATCCTCCGTGTACAACGTAAAACACCAAATAATGCATGCAGAGCAGAATTAGGCCGATACCCGCTAATTATCAAAATCCAGAAAAGAGACGTTAAATTCTACAACCACCTAAAAGGAAGTGATTCCAAAACCTTCCATAACAAAGCCATCACCTACAGAGAGATGAACCTGGAGAAGAGTCCCCTAAGCAAGCTGGTCCTGGGGCTCTGTTCACAAACACAAACAGACCCCACAGAGCCCAGGACAGCAACACAATTAGACCCAAGCAAATCATGAGAAAACATAAATATAATTACTTGACACATTGGAAAGAATTAACAAATAAACTGACCAAACTAGAATGCTATTTGGCCCTAAACAAAGAGTACACAGTGGCAGAATACCTGACCACTGTGACTGACCCGAACTTAAGGAAAGCTTTGACTATTATACAGACTCAGTGAGCATAGCCTTGCTATTGAGAAAGACTGCCGTAGGCAGACCTGGCTCTCAAGAGAAGACAGGCTATGTGCACACTGCCCACAAAATGAGGTGGAAACTGAGCTGCACTTCCTAACCTCCTGCCAAATGTATGACCATATTAGAGACACATATTTCCCTCAGACTACACAGATCCACAAAGAATTAGAAAACAAACCCAATTTTGAATCCCAGGGGTGTCAGAGGTGAAAATCACAATAAAATAAGACAGCGGGAACACAAGTTATTATTTAATGAAGGAGAAATACAACTTAAAGGCCTCTCGGTCACTCTGTGTCCGGCAGCTCCTCGCACCGCGTTAATGAACAAAAAGATGAGTCCGGGGTTTCAATACTTGCTCTCACGCCGGGTGTTGGTCCTCTTCCTTTGGGGGAATTTTATTTTCCCTTTTGTACTTTAACTATTTGCACATCGTTACAACACTGTATATAGGTAACTTATGTGAGTGCAATGTTTCACTTTTGTAAAAAAAAAATGTTTCACTTGCTTTGGCGATGTTTCCCATGCCAATAAAGCCCCTTTAAACGTATTCGGGATCGGTGTCACTTCCACGGGATGGTTGAGCTAACGTAGGCTAATGCAATTAGCATGAGGTTGTAAGTAATAAGAACATTTCCCAGGACATAGACAAATCTGATATTGGCAGAAAGCGTACATTTTTGTAAATCTAACTGGACTGTCCAATTAACAGTAGCTATTACAGTGAAATAACACCATGCTATTGTTTGAGGAGAGTGCACAATTTTGAACATGAAAAGTTATTAATAAACAAATTAGGCACATTTGGGCAGTCTTGATACAACATTTTGAACTGAAATGAAATGGTTCATTGGATCAGTCTAAAACATTGCACATACACTGCTGCCATCTAGTGGCCAAAATCTATATTGCACCTGGGCTGGAATAATACATTATATCCTTTCTCTTGCCTTTCAAACGGTACAAAAAAAATACAAAAGAACGGTGTTTTTTTTTCATTGTATTTTCTTTTACCAGATCTATTGTGTTATATTCTCCTACATTCCTTTCATTTTTCCGCAAACTTCAGTGTTTCCTTTCAAATGGTACCAAGATTATGATTACTCTCTTTACCCTGAGTTGCAGGCAGTTATATTTGGGTATGTCAATTAGAGAGAGAGAGAGACAGAGAGAGAGAGAGAGAGACAGAGAGAGACAGAGAGAGACAGAGAGAGAGACAGAGAGAGACAGAGAGAGACAGAGAGAGACAGAGAGAGACAGAGAGAGAGAGAGAGACAGAGAGAGACAGAGAGAGAGAGAGAGAGAGCGAGAGAGAGAGAGAGAGCGAGAGAGAGAGAGACAGAGAGAGAGAGAGAGAGACAGAGAGAGAGAGACAGAGAGAGAGAGAGAGAGACAGAGAGAGAGAGACAGAGAGAGAGAGAGAGAGATCTCTCACTCCAGTGAAGTGAAAATAGGATAGACCAGTCTTGTTTATTTTAAGGCCACCACACTTCATCTCCCGGGAGACCAGACTGTTAACAGCACTTTGAATACATTCCCTTACAAGCTGTTAACTGGGTGGATCTGTTATTCTCCATCAGATCAGACCGCTCACACTATTAACGATAGCTACCAGTAACCTCTCTCGTCTCTCTATTCCATCATTGCTCCATCATGAGCGAGCCTAGTAACGTCTCCAACATCCCGGTCGGCGGCTGGAACTTTACTAACATCACTAACCAGTTTGTCCAGCCGGTTTGGCTGCTCTCTCTCTGGACGGTCGCCTACAGTCTCGTGCTGTTGGTCTCGGTGAGCGGGAACGTAATCGTTATCTGGATCATCCTTGCGCACAAACAGATGCGGACAGTGACAAACTACTTCCTATTGAACCTGGCCCTCGCGGACACGTCCATGGCGGCCTTCAACTCGTTCGTGAACTTCGTTTACGCTGCGCACGGGGACTGGTACTTCGGGCTCGCCTACTGCAAGTTCCACAACTTCCTTCCGGTGACAGCGGTGTTCGCCAGCATCTATTCCATGGTGGCCATCGCCGTGGACCGGTGAGAAAGATGTATTCTGTTATGCTGTTTTTGTACCTCACATCACATAGAGAGATAATGAACAGGCAACTCCTCCATGGAGTAAAAAAAAGCAGTTGAATCACAGGCATTAACGTTCCAGGATATCTAGCGGATTAAACTCCTCCATGGGTAAGGACCAGATGACTCCACCAACGGAGTGGAGCAGAGACCAGGCTTTGTGGAATGTAGCTCAGACTACATCGATTCGCCCCCAAAATGTTTATTATGAAATGCTCACCTTGTACATATGTTTGCTGTTGCTCTATGATGTGCCAATTGAATATCAACATAGAGGGAAGGTACAGAGATGGAGAGGTAGAGAGATGGAGAGGGGGAGAGAGATGGAGAGGGAGAGGGGGTAGAGAGATGGAGAGGGAGAGGGGGTAGACAGATGGCGAGGGAGAGGGGGTGGAGAGATGGAGAGGGGGTAGAGAGATGGAGAGGGAGAGGGGGTAGAGAGATGGAGATGGAGAGGGGGTAGAGAGATGGAGAGGGAGAGGGGGTAGAGATATGGAGAGGGAGAGGGGGTAGAGAGATGGAGAGGGAGAGGGGGTAGAGAGATGGACAGGGTAAGGGGGTAGAGAGATGGAGAGGGAGAGGGGGTAGAGAGATGGAGAGGGAGAGGGGGTAGAGAGATGGAGAGGGGGTAGAGAGATGGAGAGGGAGAGGGGGTAGAGAGATGGAGAGGGGGTAGAGAGATGGAGAGGGAGAGGGGGTAGAGAGATGGAGAGGGAGAGGGGGTAGAGAGATGGACAGGGTAAGGGGGTAGAGAGAGGGAGAGGGGGTAGAGAGAGGGAGAGGGAGAGGGGGTAGAGAGATGGAGAGGGAGAGGGGGTAGAGAGATGGAGAGGGAGAGGGGGTAGAGAGATGGACAGGGTAAGGGGGTAGAGAGAGGGAGAGGGGGTAGAGAGAGGGAGAGGGAGAGGGGGTAGAGAGAGGGAGAGGGAGAGGGGGTAGAGAGATGGACAGGGAGAGGGGGTAGAGAGATGGACAGGGAGAGGGGGTAGAGAGATGGACAGGGAGAGGGGGTAGAGAGATGGACAGGGAGATGGAGAGGGGGTAGAGAGATGGACAGGGAGAGGGGGTACATAGGTGGGCGTTTCATTTTTTATATTTTTTGAAGTATTGACCTTGGGGGCGAATCGATGTAGTCTGAGCTACATTCCACAAAGCCTGGTCTCTGCTCCACTCCGTTGGTGGAGTCATCAGGATGGTCCTTACCCATGGAGGGGAGTTCAGGATGGTCCTTACCCATGGAGGGGAGTTCAGGATGGTCCTTACCCATGGAGGGGAGTTCAGGATGGTCCTTACCCATGGAGGGGAGTTCAGGATGGTCCTTACCCATGGAGGGGAGTTCAGGATGGTCCTTACCCATGGAGGGGAGTTCAGGATGGTCCTTACCCATGGAGGGGAGTTCAGGATGGTCCTTACCCATGGAGGGGAGTTCAGGATGGTCCTTACCCATGGAGGGGAGTTCAGGATGGTCCTTACCCATGGAGGGGAGTTCAGGATGGTCCTTACCCATGGAGAGGAGTTCAGGATGGTCCTTACCCATGGAGGGGAGTTCAGGATGGTCCTTACCCATGGAGAGGAGTTCAGGATGGTCCTTACCCATGGAGGGGAGTTCAGGATGGTCCTCACCCATGGAGGGGAGTTCAGGATGGTCCTTACCCATGGAGGGGAGTTCAGGATGGTCCTTACCCATGGAGGGGAGTTCAGTTCGCTACAGGATGTCAGAATGTAATCAGGCCTGTGACAAGACCACTGAGCTTGACATCAACCCCAGACCCCTAGGCAGGTGTTGATGTCTGAAAATAGGATGCCGATGACAATTCCTCCAAGGCATCATGTCTGCCACTCTAGTGTGCGTGTCAACAGAAAGGGGTCTGTCCTAAAGGGAAGATCAGCTGTGTAGAGGTCAAGATCCAGAGAATGGATGCAGAGAGAAAGAGAGAGAGCGAGAAAGAGGATGGAAATAGGACAGAGAGGGGAAAGAGAGAAGAGAGATGGAGAGGGAGAGAGATGGAGAGGGGATAGGGGTACAGAGATGGAAAGGGAGAGAGATGGAGAGGGAGAGAGATGGAGAGGGGATAGGGGTACAGAGATGGGGAAGGGGGTACAGAGATGGAAAGGGAGAGATGGAGAGGGGAAGGGGGTAGAGAGATGGAGATAGAGGGAGAGAGAAGAAGGGGGCTAAAGAGATGGAGAAGGGAAGGGGTAGAGAGATGGACAGGGAGAGAGATGGAGAGAGAGAGATGAAGGTGAGAGAGATGGAGAGAGATGGAGAAGGGAAGGGATAGAGAGATGGAGAGAGAGAGATGAAGGGGAGAGAGATGGAGAGAGATGGAGAAGGGAAGGGGTAGAGAGATGGAGAGGGAGAGAGATGGAGAGAGAGAGATGAAGGGGAGAGAGATGGAGAAGGGACGGGGTAGAGAGATGGACAGGGAGAGAGATGGAGAGAGAGAGATGAAGGGGAGAGAGATGGAGAGAGATGGAGAAGGGAAGGGGTAGAGAGATGGACAGGGAGAGAGATGGAGAGAGAGAGATGAAGGGGAGAGAGATGGAGAAGGGAAGGGGTAGAGAGATGGACAGGGAGAGAGAGGAGAGAGAGAGATGAAGGGGTAGAGAGATGGAGATGGAGAGGGTAAGGGATGGAGAGGGAGAGATGAAGGGGTAGAAAGATGGAGATGGAAGGGGGCAGGACAGGAACAAGTAAAAGGGGAAATATAATTGATTCAACCTTGAACGTTTCCCTTGGCCATAGGGGTCTAGACAAGGATGAGTGGTCCTGCTGGTCCTCAAACACCCCTTCACTTCCATCTGGCTGGTCTCCCATTCAGGGACTGACCTGGACAACCGCTGCTTAGCTTCAGGAGATCCTCAGTGGGGGGCAGACTTGACTGACGAGTGTGATTAGTTTAATCAGTTCTGGTAATGCTTTAGCTTTGTGGATAACTTTGTTCACAGATTCTATGTTCAGATTCTCTTCTCCTGAAGTCTGCATTCATACACTCCCTCTAATGAATTCAAAAGGAATGAACTGGTGTGAGGAATGTATTGGAAACTCCCTCCAGCTGTTCTTGCACCAATCCAATGATTTTAAATGCATGAGGGGGTGTAAACTAGTGCACTCTTCTGGAGAAGAGGTGTCCAAACATAAACACAAAGCACCTGATCTAGCAGTATTAGGAACTGTACCCAGAGTTGACCTCTGACCTCTAACCCTTGACCTCTCCTTATGTCACCTCCTGTTACCTAGGTACATGGCCATCATCCACCCACTCAAGCCCCGCCTCTCGGCAACGGTAACCAGGTCTGTGATAGGCTGTATCTGGGGCATGGCGGTTGTACTAGCGTTCCCGCTGTGTTACTACTCAACCACCAGACAGATTGGGCAGAGAACACTGTGTTACGTCTACTGGCCTCGCACTGCACAGGACTCATTCATGTTAGTAACTCACTGCACAGGACTCATTCATGTTAGTAACTCACTGCACAGGACTCGTTCATGTTAGTAACTCACTGCACAGGACTCATTCATGTTAGTAACTCACTGCACAGGACTCATTCATGTTAGTAACTCACTGCACAGGACTCATTCATGTTAGTAACTCACTGCACAGGACTCATTCATGTTAGTAACTCACTGCACAGGACTCATTCATGTTAGTAACTCACTGCACAGGACTCATTAATGTTAATAACTCACTGCACAGGACTCATTCATGTTAGTAACTCACTGCACAGGACTCATTCATGTTAGTAACTCACTGCACAGGACTCATTCATGTTAGTAGCTCACTGCACAGGACTCGTTCATGTTAGTAACTCACTGCACAGGACTCATTCATGTTAGTAACTCACTGCACAGGACTCGTTCATGTTAGTAACTCACTGCACAGGACTCGTTCATGTTAGTAACTCACTGCACAGGACTCATTAATGTTAGTAACTCACTGCACAGGACTCATTCATGTTAGTAACTCACTGCACAGGACTCATTCATGTTAGTAACTCACTGCACAGGACTCATTCATGTTAGTAGCTCACTGCACAGGACTCATTCATGTTAGTAACTCACTGCACAGGACTCATTCATGTTAGTAACTCACTGCACAGGACTCATTCATGTTAGTAACTCACTGCACAGGACTCATTCATGTTAGTAGCTCACTGCACAGGACTCGTTCATGTTAGTAGCTCACTGCACAGGACTCATTCATGTTAGTAACTCACTGCACAGGACTCGTTCATGTTAGTAACTCACTGCACAGGACTCATTCATGTTAGTAACTCACTGCACAGGACTCGTTCATGTTAGTAACTCACTGCACAGGACTCGTTCATGTTAGTAACTCACTGCACAGGACTCATTCATGTTAGTAGCTCACTGCACAGGACTCATTCATGTTAGTAACTCACTGCACAGGACTCATTCATGTTAGTAACTCACTGCACAGGACTCATTCATGTTAGTAACTCACTGCACAGGACTCGTTCATGTTAGTAACTCACTGCAAAGGACTCATTCATGTTAGTAGCTCACTGCACAGGACTCGTTCATGTTAGTAACTCACTGCACAGGACTCATTCATGTTAGTAGCTCACTGCACAGGACTCATTCATGTTAGTAACTCACTGCACAGGACTCATTCATGTTAGTAACTCACTGCACAGGACTCATTCATGTTAGTAACTCACTGCACAGAACTCATTCATGTTAGTAGCTCACTGCACAGGACTCATTCATGTTAGTAGCTCACTGCACAGGACTCATTAATGTTAGTAACTCACTGCACAGGACTCATTCATGTTAGTAGCTCACTGCACAGGACTCATTCATGTTAGTAACTCACTGCACAGGACTCATTCATGTTAGTAGCTCACTGCACAGGACTCGTTCATGTTAGTAACTCACTGCACAGGACTCATTCATGTTAGTAACTCACTGCACAGGACTCGTTCATGTTAGTAACTCACTGCACAGGACTCGTTCATATTAGTAACTCACTGCACAGGACTCATTCATGTTAGTAGCTCACTGCACAGGACTCATTCATGTTAGTAACTCACTGCACAGGACTCATTCATGTTAGTAACTCACTGCACAGGACTCATTCATGTTAGTAACTCACTGCACAGGACTCATTCATGTTAGTAACTCACTGCACAGGACTCATTCATGTTAGTAACTCACTGCACAGGACTCATTCATGTTAGTAGCTCACTGCACAGGACTCATTCATGTTAGTAACTCACTGCACAGGACTCATTCATGTTAGTAGCTCACTGCACAGGACTCATTCATGTTAGTAACTCACTGCACAGGACTCATTCATGTTAGTAGCTCACTGCACAGGACTCATTCATGTTAGTAACTCACTGCACAGGACTCATTCATGTTAGTAACTCACTGCACAGGACTCATTCATGTTAGTAACTCACTGCACAGGACTCATTCATGTTAGTAACTCACTGCACAGGACTCATTCATGTTAGTAGCTCACTGCACAGGACTCATTCATGTTAGTAACTCACTGCACAGGACTCATTCATGTTAGTAGCTCACTGCACAGGACTCATTCATGTTAGTAACTCACTGCACAGGACTCATTCATGTTAGTAGCTCACTGCACAGGACTCGTTCATGTTAGTAGCTCACTGCACAGGACGCATTCATGTTAGTAACTCACTGCACAGGACTCGTTCATGTTAGTAGCTCACTGCACAGGACTCGTTCATGTTAGTAACTCACTGCACAGGACTCATTCATGTTAGTAGCTCACTGCACAGGACTCGTTCATGTTAGTAACTCACTGCACAGGACTCGTTCATATTAGTAACTCACTGCACAGGACTCGTTCATGTTAGTAGCTCACTGCACAGGACTCATTCATGTTAGTAGCTCACTGCACAGGACTCGTTCATGTTAGTAGCTCACTGCACAGGACTCGTTCATGTTAGTAACTCACTGCACAGGACTCATTCATGTTAGTAGCTCACTGCACAGGACTCGTTCATGTTAGTAACTCACTGCACAGGACTCATTCATGTTAGTAACTCACTGCACAGGACTCATTCATGTTAGTAACTCACTGCACAGGACTCGTTCATGTTAGTAACTCACTGCACAGGACTCATTCATGTTAGTAACTCACTGCACAGGACTCGTTCATGATAGTAACTCACTGCACAGGACTCATTCATGTGTCTATATACTTATAGCTTCCTTCATTCGTTCATTAATCTGTCTTTTCCATCTCTCTCTCTCTCTCTCTCTCTCTCTCTCTCTCTCTCTCGCTCTCGCTCTCGCTCTCACTCTCGCTCTCGCTCTCCCTCTGTCTCTCTCCAGGTACCATATAATAGTAGCAGTGTTGGTGTATGTGCTGCCTCTAGTGGTGATGGCTGGTACCTACAGTCTGGTGGGGAGGACACTGTGGGGAGGAGAGATACCTGGTGACTCTAAAGATAACTACCATCTACAGATACAAGCCAAGAGGAAGGTACACAGACACACACGGATGGAGACACGGCATACACACGGACACACGCGGACACACGCGGACGGAGACATGGCATACACACGGACACACACGGACACACGCGGACGGAGACATGGCATACACACGGACACACGCGGACGGAGACACGGCATACACACGGACACACACGGATGGAGACACGGCATACACGGCATACACGGACGGAGACACGGCATACACACGGACACACACGGATGGAGACACGGCATACACGGCATACACGGACGGAGACACGGCATACACACGGACACACACGGATGGAGACAAGGCATACACGGCATACACGGACGGAGACACGGCATACACACGGACACACGCGGATGGAGACACGGCATACACACGGACACACACGGATGGAGACACGGCATACACACGGACACACGCGGATGGAGACACGGCATACACACGGACACACACGGACACACGCGGACGGAGACACGGCATACACACGGACACACACGGATGGAGACACGGCATACACACGGACACACACGGATGGAGACACGGCATACACACGGACACACACGGATGGAGACACGGCATACACGGCATACACGGACGGAGACACGGCATACACACGGACACACGCGGACGGAGACACGGCATACACACGGACACACGCGGACGGAGACACGGCATACACACGGACACACACGGATGGAGACACGGCATACACACGGACACACACGGACGGAGACACGGCATACACACGGACACACACGGATGGAGACACGGCATACACACGGACACACACGGACGGAGACACGGCATACACACGGACGGAGACACGGCATACACACGGACACACACGGATGGAGACACGGCATACACACGGACACACACGGATGGAGACACGGCATACACACGGACACACACGGATGGAGACACGGCATACACGGACGGAGACACGGCATACACACGGACACACACGGATGGAGACACGGCATACACACGGACACACACGGATGGAGACACGGCATACACGGACGGAGACACGGCATACACACGGACACACGTGGACGGAGACACGGCATACACACGGACACACACGGATGGAGACACGGCATACACGGCATACACGGACGGAGACACGGCATACACACGGACACACGCGGACGGAGACACGGCATACACACGGACACACGCGGACGGAGACACGGCATACACACGGACACACACGGACGGAGACACGGCATACACACGGACACACGCGGACGGAGACACGGCATACACACGGACACACACGGACACACACGGACGGAGACACGGCATACACACGGACACACGCGGACGGAGACACGGCATACACACGGACACACACGGACACACACGGACGGAGACACGGCATACACACGGACACACGCGGACGGAGACACGGCATACACACGGACACACACGGACGGAGACACGGCATACACACGGACACACACGGACACACACGGACACACACGGACACACACGGACGGAGACACGGACACACACGGACACACACGGATGGAGACACGGCATACACACGGACACACACGGACGGAGACACGGCATACACACGGACACACACGGACGGAGACACGGCATACACACGGACACACGCGGACGGAGACACGGCATACACACGGACACACGCGGACGGAGACACGGCATACACACGGACGGAGACACGGACACACACGGACACACACGGATGGAGACACGGCATACACACGGACACACCCGGACGGAGACATGGCATACACACGGACACACACGGATGGAGACACGGCATACACACGGACACACACGGATGGAGACACGGCATACACACGGACACACACGGATGGAGACACGGCATACACACGGACACACACGGACGGAGACACGGCATACACACGGACGGAGACACGGCATACACACGGACACACACGGATGGAGACACGGCATACACACGGACACACACGGACGGAGACACGGCATACACACGGACACACGCGGACGGAGACACGGCATACACACGGCATACACGGATGGAGACACGGCATACACACGGACACACACGGACGGAGACACGGCATACACACGGACACACACGGACGGAGACACGGCATACACACGGACACACACGGACGGAGACACGGCATACACACGGACACACACGGATGGAGACACGGCATACACACGGACACACACGGACGGAGACACGGCATACACACGGACACACGCGGACGGAGACACGGCATACACACGGACACACGCGGACGGAGACACGGCATACACACGGACACACACGGACACACACGGACACACACGGACACACGCGGACGGAGACACGTCATACACACGGACACACACGGACACACACGGACGGAGACACGTCATACACACGGACACACACGGACACACACGGACACACGCGGGCGGAGACACGGCATACACACGGACACACACGGACGGAGACACGGCATACACACGGACACACACGGACATACACGGACGGAGACACGGCATACACACGGACACACACGGACACACACGGACACACACGGACACACGCGGGCGGAGACACGGCATACACACGGACACACACGGAAGGAGACACGGCATACCTACGGACACACGCGGACGGAGACACGGCATACACACAGACACACACGGATGGAGACACGGCATACACACAGACACACACGGACGGAGACACTGCATACACACAGACACACGCGGACCGAGACACGGCATACACACGGACACACACGGACGGAGACACGGCATACACACGGACACACACGGACGGAGACACGGCATACACACGGACACACACGGATGGAGACACGGCATACACACGGACGGAGACACGGCATACACACGGACACACACGGACGGAGACACGGCATACACACGGACACACGCGGACGGAGACACGGCATACACACGGACACACACGGATGGAGACACGGCATACACACGGACACACACGGATGGAGACACGGCATACACACGGACACACACGGACGGAGACACAGCATACACACGGACACACACGGACGGAGACACGGCATACACACGGACACACACGGATGGAGACACGGCATACACACGGCATACACACGGACACACACGGATGGAGACACGGCATGCACACGGACACACACGGATGGAGACACGGCATACACATGGCATACACACGGACACACACGGATGGAGACACGGCATACACACGGACACACACGGACACACACATTGTCTTTATTAATTGTCCTGTTGTCTAGGTGGTGAAGATGATGATGATTGTGGTGGTAACGTTTGCAGTCTGCTGGCTCCCCTACCACCTCTACTTCATGATAACAGGACTCAACAGACAACTGAACAGAGTCAAGTCTATACAACAGGTCAGTCTGTCTGTCTGTACCGGCACGTTTTATAGAAATGTGAATGATTATTGTTATTATACCTGTTGTAGACACTTGGCTCATTTGAGCTGTCAGATGGACAGACGTTTGTCCGTCCGTCTGTCCGTCCAACAGACTGTTCAACAGAGTCAGGTCCGACAGACTGTTCAACAGAGTCAGGTCCGACAGACTGTTCAACAGAGTCAGGTCCAACAGACTGTTCAACAGAGTCAGGTCCGACAGACTGTTCAACAGAGTCAGGTCCAACAGACTGTTCAACAGAGTCAGGTCTGACAGACTGTTCAACAGAGTCAGGTCCGACAGACTGTTCAACAGAGTCAGGTCCGACAGACTGTTCAACAGAGTCAGGTCCAACAGACTGTTCAACAGAGTCAGGTCTGACAGACTGTTCAACAGAGTCAGGTCCAACAGACTGTTCAACAGAGTCAGGTCCAACAGACTGTTCAACAGAGTCAGGTCCAACAGACTGTTCAACAGAGTCAGGTCCGACAGACTGTTCAACAGAGTCAGGTCTGACAGACTGTTCAACAGAGTCAGGTCCAACAGACTGTTCAACAGAGTCAGGTCTGACAGACTGTTCAACAGAGTCAGGTCCGACAGACTGTTCAACAGAGTCAGGTCCAACAGACTGTTCAACAGAGTCAGGTCCAACAGACTGTTCAACAGAGTCAGGTCTGACAGACTGTTCAACAGAGTCAGGTCCAACAGACTGTTCAACAGAGTCAGGTCCAACAGACTGTTCAACAGAGTCAGGTCCGACAGACTGTTCAACAGAGTCAGGTCCAACAGACTGTTCAACAGAGTCAGGTCCAACAGACTGCTCAACAGAGTCAGGTCCAACAGACTGTTCAACAGAGTCAGGTCTGACAGACTGTTCAACAGAGTCAGGTCCAACAGACTGTTCAACAGAGTCAGGTCCAACAGACTGTTCAACAGAGTCAGGTCCAACAGACTGTTCAACAGAGTCAGGTCCGACAGACTGTTCAACAGAGTCAGGTTCAACAGAGTCAGGTCTGACAGACTGTTCAACAGAGTCAGGTCCAACAGACTGTTCAACAGAGTCAGGTCCAACAGACTGTTCAACAGAGTCAGGTCCAACAGACTGTTCAACAGAGTCAGGTCCAACAGACTGTTCAACAGAGTCAGGTCCAACAGACTGTTCAACAGAGTCAGGTCCGACAGACTGTTCAACAGAGTCAGGTCCAACAGACTGTTCAACAGAGTCAGGTCCAACAGACTGTTCAACAGAGTCAGGTCCGACAGACTGTTCAACAGAGTCAGGTCTGACAGACTGTTCAACAGAGTCAGGTCCAACAGACTGTTCAACAGAGTCAGGTCCAACAGACTGTTCAACAGAGTCAGGTCCAACAGACTGTTCAACAGAGTCAGGTCCAACAGACTGTTCAACAGAGTCAGGTCCAACAGACTGTTCAACAGAGTCAGGTCCAACAGACTGTTCAACAGAGTCAGGTCTGACAGACTGTTCAACAGAGTCAGGTCCAACAGACTGTTCAACAGAGTCAGGTCCAACAGACTGTTCAACAGAGTCAGGTCTGACAGACTGTTCAACAGAGTCAGGTCTGACAGACTGTTCAACAGAGTCAGGTCTGACAGACTGTTCAACAGAGTCAGGTCCGACAGACTGTTCAACAGAGTCAGGTCCGACAGACTGTTCAACAGAGTCAGGTCCAACAGACTGCTCAACAGAATCAGGTCCAACTGACTGTTCAACAGAGTCAGGTCCAACAGACTGCTCAACAGAATCAGGTCCAATTGACTGTTCAACAGAGTCAGGTCCAACAGACTGCTCAACAGAATCAGGTCCAATTGACTGTTCAACAGAGTCAGGTCCAACAGACTGCTCAACAGAATCAGGTCCAATTGACTGTTCAACAGAGTCAGGTCGACAGACTTGTGAACAGAGTCAGGTCAACAGGTACAATGAGGCCAAGCAGCCTCCTAACCTGGGTGAACAAAATAGACCGTCCTCTTTTATGTTGGCGAATGTGCATTCACTGGAGATCAAACTGGGTGAACTTCGTTCCTATCAACCAGACCAGCAGAAATATAATATCTAATACCCTATCAAGTTTATCAGAGTCGTGGCTGAACCAGGACAGAGATAGTATAGACTGAGTAGACTAAACATCAGAAACACCTTCCTAATATAGAGTTGCCCTCATATTTTCCTCATAACAGCCTCAAATCAAAATCAAATTGTATTTGTCACGTGCACCGAATAAACTATTTGTAGAGGCAAAGACTCCAGAATGTGCCGAAAGCCTTCCACAGGGATGCTGGACCATGTTGACTCCAGGGATACTGGCCCATGTTGACTCCAGGGATGCTGGCCCATGTTGACTCCAGGGATGCTGGCCCATGTTGACTCCAATGCTTCCCACAGTTGTGTCCAGTTGGCTGGATGTCCTTTGGGTGGTGGACCATTCTTGATTCACACGGGAAACTGTTGAGTGTGAAAAACCCAGCAGTGTTGTAGTTCTTGACACAAACCGGTGCACCTGGCACCTACTACCATACCCCGTTCAAAGGCATTTAAATCTTTGTCTTGCCCAATCACCCTATGAATGACACACATACACAATCCATGTCTCAAGGCTTAAAAATCCTTCTTTAACCCATCTCCTTCCCTTCATCTACACTGATTGAAGTGGATGTAACAGATTACATCAATACGGGATCATAGTTTTCACCTGGATTCACCTGGTCAGTCTACGTCATGGAAAGAGCAGGTGTTCTTAATGTTTTGTATACTCAGTGTATATCTCAAAGATTTCTCCATGCATCGTCCAGACCAGACGGCAGCCTCAGGTAAGACTAGGGGTGTGTCTCTTTATCAATAACAGCTGGTGCTCGAAATCTAATATTAAAGAAGTCTCGAGGTATTGCCCACCTGAGGTAGAGTACCTCATGATAAGCTGTAGACCACACAATCTACCAAGAGAGTTTTCACATACATTTTTCTTAGCTGTCTATTTACCACCACAAACCGATGCTGGGACTAAGACCAGACTTAAAAAGCTGTATAGGGCCATAAGCAAACAAGAAAGTGCTCATTCAGAGGTGGCACTCCTAGTGGCCGGTGAATTCAATGCAGGGAAACTGAAATCCATTTTACCTAATTTTAACAGCGTGTCACCTGTGCAACTAGAGGTGGAAAAACTCTAGACCACCTTTACTCCACACACAGCAACACGTACAAAGCTCTCCCTCACCCTCCATTTGGCAAATCTGACCATAACTCTATCCTCATGATTGCTGCTTACAAGAGAACAGGAAGTACCAATGACCCGCTCAATACGGAAGTGGTCTGTTGAAGCGGATGCTAAGCTACAGGACTTTTTCGATAGCACAGATGGCTTTGAGGAATTTACCACATCAGTCACCAACTTCTTGAATACATGCGTCGACGACGTTGTCCCCACAGTGATCGTACGTACATATCCCAACCAGAAGCCATGGATTACAGGCAACATCTGCACTAAGCTAAAGGCTAAAGCTTCCACTTTCAAGGACCGGGACACTAATCCGGACCAGGAGTTCCGATGTGAGTAAGACCTTTATACAGGTTAACTTTCACAATGCTGCAGGATGGATTACCAGGACGAATACCCAGAGCATGCGCTGACCAGCTGGCAAGTGTCTTCCCTGACATTTTCAACCTCTCCCTGACCCAGTCTGTAATATCTACATGTTTCAAGCAGCCCACCATGGTCCCTGTGTCCAAGAACGCCAAGGTAACCTGTCTAAATGACTATCGCCCCGTAGCACTCAAATCAGAATCCACAAAATACTTTGAAAGGCTGGTCATGGCTCAGATCAACACCATCATCATCCCAGAAACCCTAGACCCACTCCAATTTGCATACCGCAAAAACAGATCCACAGATGATGCAATCTCTATTGCACTACACACTGCCCTTTCCCACCTGGACAAAAGGAATACTTATGTAAGAATGTTGTTCATTGACTACAGCTCAGCATTCAACACACATAGCACCCTCCAAGCTCATCACTAAACGAAGGACCCTGGGTTTAAACACCTCCCTTTGCAACTGGATCCTGGACTTCCTGGTGGGCAGCCCCTCAACACGGACCGTCAACATGGGGGGCCCTCAGGGGTGCATGCTTAGTCCCCTCCTGTACTCCCTGTTCACCCACTCAAACACCATCATTACCATCATTGCTGACGACACGACTGTGATGGGCCCGTAACTAAGCATTTAACTGTTAGTCTACACCTGTTGTCTCTCTCTGCGTTGTTGGGAAGGGCCCGTAACTAAGCATTTAACTGTTAGTCTACACCTGTTGTCTCTCTCTGCGTTGTTGGGAAGGGCCCGTAACTAAGCATTTAACTGTTAGTCTACCGCTGTTGTCTCTCTCTGCGTTGTTGGGAAGGGCCCGTAACTAAGTATTTAACTGTTAGTCTACACCTGTTGTCTCTCTCTGCATTGTTGGGAAGGGCCCGTAACTAAGTATTTAACTGTTAGTCTACCGCTGTTGTCTCTCTCTGCATTGTTGGGAAGGGCCCGTAACTAAGCATTTAACTGTTAGTCTACCGCTGTTGTCTCTCTCTGCGTTGTTGGGAAGGGCCCGTAACTAAGTATTTAACTGTTACTCTCACCTGCTGTTTACCAAGCATGTGACAAATAACATGTGATTTAATAGAACATTGGAGGTGCCGGTAGTCAGTCCCGTTGTGTTCCGGCCCAATTCAACCACTGATGATCTATACAGTCATTACTAATATTTAACATTAATTATACATTATTCTCATCCAACAGGTGTATCTGTCAGTGTTGTGGCTGGCTATGAGCTCCACCATGTACAATCCTATCATCTACTGCTGTCTCAATAACAGGTAGGAGCTAGGAACACACACCATGTACAATCCTATCCTCTACTGCTGTCTCAATAACAGGTAGGAGCTAGGAACACACACCATGTACAATCCTATCATCTACTGCTGTCTCAATAACAGGTAGGAGCTAGGAACACACACCATGTACAATCCTATCCTCTACTGCTGTCTCAATAACAGGTAGGAGCTAGGAACACACACCATGTACAATCCTATCCTCTACTGCTGTCTCAATAACAGGTAGGAGCTAGGAACACACACCATGTACAATCCTATCCTCTACTGCTGTCTCAATAACAGGTAGGAGCTAGGAACACACACCATGTACAATCCTATCATCAACTGCTGTCTCAATAACAGGTAGGAGCTAGGAACACACACCATGTACAATCCTATCCTCTACTGCTGTCTCAATAACAGGTAGGAGCTAGGAACACACACCATGTACAATCCTATCATCTACTGCTGTCTCAATAACAGGTAGGAGCTAGGAACACACACCATGTACAATCCTATCCTCTAATGCTGTCTCAATAACAGGTAGGAGCTAGGAACACACATCATGTACAATCCTATCCTCTACTGCTGTCTCAATAACAGGTAGGAGCTAGGAACACACACCATGTACAATCCTATCCTCTACTGCTGTCTCAATAACAGGTAGGAGCTAGGAACACACACCATGTACAATCCTATCATCTACTGCTGTCTCAATAACAGGTAGGAGCTAGGAACACACACCATGTACAATCCTATCCTCTACTGCTGTCTCAATAACAGGTAGGAGCTAGGAACACACACCATGTACAATCCTATCCTCTACTGCTGTCTCAATAACAGGTAGGAGCTAGGAACACACACCATGTACAATCCTATCATCAACTGCTGTCTCAATAACAGGTAGGAGCTAGGAACACACACCATGTACAATCCTATCCTCTACTGCTGTCTCAATAACAGGTAGGAGCTAGAAACACACACCATGTACAATCGTATCCTCTACTGCTGTCTCAATAACAGGTAGGAGCTAGGAACACACACCATGTACAATCCTATCCTCTACTGCTGTCTCAATAACAGGTAGGAGCTAGGAACACACACCATGTACAATCCTATCCTCTACTGCTGTCTCAATAACAGGTAGGAGCTAGGAATACACACCATGTACAATCCTATCCTCTACTGCTGTCTCAATAACAGGTAGGAGCTAGGAATACACACCATGTACAATCCTATCCTCTACTGCTGTCTCAATAACAGGTAGGAGCTAGGAACACACACCATGTACAATCCTATCCTCTACTGCTGTCTCAATAACATGTAGGAGCTAGGAACACACACCATGTGTAACGGCTTTCTTCCTGGGATGAAGGAGAGGACCAAAATGCAGCGCAGTTAGTGTTCAACATGTTTAATTAAACAATAAACGATGAACATTAACAAATAACAAAATAACAAACGTGAAAGCCGAGACAGTCCTATCTGGTGCAGAACACAAACACAGAGACAGGAAACAACCACCCACAATCCCCAACACAAAACAAGCCACCTATATATGATTCTCAATCAGGGACAACGATTGACAGCTGTCTCTGATTGAGAACCATATTAGGCTGAACACAGAAACAGACGAACTAGACACACAACATAGAATTCCCACCCAGCTCACGTCCTGACCAACACTAAACATGCAAAACACATAAGAACTCTGGTCAGGACGTTACAGTACCCCCCCCCCCCCTGAGGTGCGGACTCCGAACGCACCCCTAAAACTCAAGGGGTGGGTCTGGGTGGGCATCTGTCCGCGGTGGCGGCTCCGGCGGTGGACGAGGACACCACTCCACCACTGTCTTTGTCCCCCTCCTTAGCGTCCTTTGAGTGGCGACCCTCGCCCACGACCTTGGCCTAAGAATCCTCCCCAAGGCCCCCACATGATTTAGGAGGTAGCTCCGGACTGTGTGGCAGCTCCGGACTGTGTGGCAGCTCCGGACTGTGTGGCAGCTCATGACTGTGTGGCAGCTCATGACTGTGTGGCAGCTCATGACTGGAGGGCAGCTCATGACTGGAGGGCAGCTCATGACTGGAGGGCAGCTCATGACTGGAGGGCAGCTCATGACTGGAGGGCAGCTCATGACTGAAGGGCAGCTCATGACTGAAGGGCAGCTCCTGACTGGCTGGCGGCTCTGGCAGCTCCTGACTGGCTGGCGGCTCTGGCAGCTCCTGACTGGCTGGCGGCTCTGGCAGCTCCTGACTGGCTGGCGGCTCTGGCAGCTCCTGACTGGCTGGCGGCTCTGGCAGCTCCTGACTGGCTGGCGGCTCTGGCAGCTCCTGACTGGCTGGCGCCTCTGTCAGCTCCTGACTGGCTGGCGGCTCTGGCAGCTCCTGACTGGCTGGCGGCTCTGGCAGATCCTGACTGACGGACGGCTCTAGCGGCTCCTGACTGACGGACGGCTCTAGCGGCTCCTGACTGACGGACGGCTCTAATGGCTCGGGACAGACGGGCGGCTCTGAAGGCTCGTGGCAGACGGATGGCTCAGACGGCGCTGGGCAGACGGATGGCTCAGACGGCGCTGGGCAGACGGATGGCTCAGACGGCGCTGGGCAGACGGATGGCTCAGACGGCGCTGGGCAGACGGATGGCTCAGACAGCGCTGGGCAGACGGCCGACTCTGACCTGCTGAGGCGCACAGTAGGCCTGGTGCGTGGTGCCGGAACTGGTGGTACCGGACTGGAGACACGCACCTCAAGGCTAGTGCGGGGAGCAGGAACAGGGCACACTGGACTCTCGATGCGCACTATAGGCCTGGTGCGTGGTACCGGCACTGGTGGTACCGGACTGGAGACACGCACTACAGGGAGAGTGCGTGGAGCTGGAACTGGAGGAAATGGGCTGGGGCGGGAAGGTGGCGCCGGATATACCGGACCGTGCAGGCGTACTGGCTCCCTTGAGCACTGAGCCTGCCCAACCTTACCTGGTTGAATGCTCCCCGTAGCCCGTCCAATGCGGGGAGGTGGAATAACCCGCACTGGGCTGTGTAGGCGAACTGGGGACACCATTCGTAAGGCTGGTGCCATGTACACCGGCCCGAGGAGACGTACTGGAGGCCAGATATGTTGAGCCGGCTTCATGGCACTTGGCTCAATGCTCAATCTAGCCCGCCCAGTGCGGGGAGGTGGAATAACCCGCACCGGGCTATGCACACGTACAGGAGACACCGTACGCTCTTCCGCATAACACAGTGTCTGCCCGTACTCCCGCTCTCCACGGTAAGCATGGGAAGTGGGCGCAGGTTTCCTACCTGCCTTCGCCACACTACCCTTTAGCCCCCCCCCCCCCAAGAAATTTTTGGGTGAGCCTCTCGGGCTTCCAGCCGCTCTGCCTTGCTAGCGCCTCATAATGCCGCCTCTCCGCTTTAGATGCCTCCAGCTCCGCTTTGGGGCGGCGACACTCCTCTGGCTCTGCCCAGGGTCCTTCTCCGTCCAGAATCTCCTCCCATGTCCATTCCTCCTTGTACCACTGCTGCTGTCGTTGCTGCCCGTTGCCACGCTGCTTGGTCCGGGTTAGGTGGGTGGTTCTGTAACGGCTTTCTTCCTGGGATGAAGGAGAGGACCAAAATGCAGCGCAGTTAGTGTTCAACATGTTTAATTAAACAATAAACGATGAACATTAACAAATAACAAAATAACAAACGTGAAAGCCGAGACAGTCCTATCTGGTGCAGAACACAAACACAGAGACAGGAAACAACCACCCACAATCCCCAACACAAAACAAGCCACCTATATATGATTCTCAATCAGGGACAACGATTGACAGCTGTCTCTGATTGAGAACCATATTAGGCTGAACACAGAAACAGACGAACTAGACACACAACATAGAATTCCCACCCAGCTCACGTCCTGACCAACACTAAACAAGCAAAACACATAAGAACTCTGGTCAGGACGTTACACCATGTACAATCCTGTCCTCTACTGCTGTCTCAATAACATGTAGGAGCTAGGAACACACACCGTATACAATCCTATCCTCTACTGCTGTCTCAATAACAGGTAGGAGCTAGGAACACACACCATGTACAATCCTATCCTCTACTGCTCTCTCAATAACATGTAGGAGCTAGGAACACACACCATGTACAATCCTATCCTCTACTGCTGTCTCAATAACAGGTAGGAGCTAGGAACACACACCATGTACAATCCTATCCTCTACCGCTGTCTCAATAACAGGTAGGAGCTAGGAACACACACCATGTACAATCCTATCATCTACCGCTGTCTCAATAACAGGTAGGAGCTAGGAACACACACCATGTACAATCCTATCCTCTACCGCTGTCTCAATAACAGGTAGGAGCTAGGAACACACACCATGTACAATCCTATCCTCTACTGCTGTCTCAATAACAGGTAGGAGCTAGGAACACACACCATGTACAATCCTATCCTCTACTGCTGTCTCAATAACATGTAGGAGCTAGGAACACACACCATGTACAATCCTATCCTCTACTGCTGTCTCAATAACAGGTAGGAGCTAGGAACACACACCATGTACAATCCTATCCTCTACTGCTGTCTCAATAACATGTAGGAGCTAGGAACACACACCATGTACAATCCTATCATCTACCGCTGTCTCAATAACAGGTAGGAGCTAGGAACACACACCATGTACAATCCTATCCTCTACTGCTGTCTCAATAACAGGTTCCGTGCAGGGTTTAAGCGTGCAATGCGCTGCTGTCCGTTCGTCCGTCTGTCTGAATACGACCAGATGGAACTACACAGCGCCCGTTTCCATGCCAACAGACAGAGCAGCATCTACACCCTGAGCCGCTTCGAGTCCTGCTCCGCAGACCCACACAACGACCGCAGCGACAGGTACCGTAGCAGAGAGTGTGTGTGTGTGTGTGTGCGGGTGTGTGTGTGTTTGTGTGTAGGTTCTGCGTCATGTTTTAAGTTTTTTCAAAAACAGACCATAATGCATTTCTTCATCTTCTTCTCTGCCAGGAGGAGGAGTCTGGGTGGTCATCATGGTAGCATCGCACACAACGGGGTGAATCGTCACGGAACCCGACATACACTCCTGACACACGCTAGTTACCACGGCAACCCCCGAGTGTCCACCTCCGCCAAGGAGCTCACCTGAGAGGTTTGGACTTGAGACGAAGCGAACACACAAACATACACACAATTACTGAAACACACACACACACCCTTATTGAAACACACACAAACACACCTGGATTCCATAACATATAGGAATCCCTATTTCTGTTCTATACCAATAAGTAACTTGTAACCAAGTCTGTTCTGTCAGTTATATAGTCAGTTAAACCTTCTGTTTGTCAGTTATATAGTCAGTTAAACCTTCTGTTCTGTCAGTTATATAGTCAGTTAAACCTTCTGTTTGTCAGTTATATAGTCAGTTATATAGTCAGTTATATAGTCAGTTAAACCTTCTGTTCTGTCAGTTATATAGTCAGTTAAACCTTCTGTTTGTCAGTTATATAGTCAGTTAAACCTTCTGTTTGTCAGTTATATAGTCAGTTAAACCTTCTGTTCTGTCAGTTATATAGTCAGTTAAACCTTCTGTTCTGTCAGTTATATAGTCAGTTAAACCTTCTGTTCTGTCAGTTATATAGTCAGTTAAACCTTCTGTTCTGTCA
>NW_024059309.1:0-37731 GCF_016432855.1 Salvelinus namaycush | reverse complement strand
TCTCTAGTCTGATCCTGAGGTATCCTGTATCTCTAGTCTGCACCTGAGGTATCCTGTATCTCTAGTCTGCACCTGAGGTATCCTGTAACTCTAGTCTGATCCTGTAACTCTAGTCTGATCCTGAGTTATCCTGTAACTCTAGTCTGATCCTGTAACTCTAGTCTGATCCTGAGTTATCCTGTAACTCCAGTCTGATCCTGAGGTATCCTGTAACTCTAGTCTGATCCTGAGGTATCCTGTAACTCTAGTCTGATCCTGAGTTATCCTGTAACTCTAGTCTGATCCTGAGGTATCCTGTAACTCTAGTCTGATTCTGAGGTATCCTGTAACTCTAGTCTGATCCTGTAACTATAGTCTGATCCTGAGGTATCCTGTAACTCTAGTCTGATCCTGAGGTATCCTGTAACTCTAGTCTGATCCTGAGGTATCCTGTAACTCTAGTCTGATCCTGAGTTATCCTGTAACTCTAGTCTGATCCTGAGGTATCCTGTAACTCTAGTCTGATTCTGAGGTATCCTGTAACTCTAGTCTGATCCTGAGTTATCCTGTAACTCTAGTCTGATCCTGTAACTCTAGTCTGATCCTGAGGTATCCTGTAACTCTAGTCTGATCCTGAGGTATCCTGTAACTCTAGTCTGATCCTGAGGTATCCTGTAACTCTAGTCTGATCCTGAGGGATCCTGTAACTCCTGTCTGATCCTGAGTTATCCTGTAACTCCAGTCTGATCCTGAGGTATCCTGTAACTCTAGTCTGATCCTGAGTTATCCTGTAACTCTAGTCTGATCCTGAGGTATCCTGTAACTCTAGTCTGATCCTGAGGGATCCTGTAACTCTAGTCTGATCCTGAGTTATCCTGTAACTCCAGTCTGATCCTGAGGTATCCTGTAACTCTAGTCTGATCCTGTAACTCTAGTCTGATCCTGAGGTATCCTGTAACTCTAGTCTGATCCTGTAACTCTAGTCTGATCCTGAGGTATCCTGTAACTCTAGTCTGATCCTGTAACTCCAGTCTGATCCTGAGGTATCCTGTAACTCTAGTCTGATCCTGAGGTATCCTGTAACTCTAGTCTGATCCTGAGTTATCCTGTAACTCTAGTCTGATCCTGAGGTATCCTGTAACTCTAGTCTGATTCTGAGGTATCCTGTAACTCTAGTCTGATCCTGAGTTATCCTGTAACTCTAGTCTGATCCTGTAACTCTAGTCTGATCCTGAGGTATCCTGTAACTCTAGTCTGATCCTGAGGTATCCTGTAACTCTAGTCTGCTCCTGAGGTATCCTGTAACTCTAGTATGATCCTGTAACTCTAGTCTGATCCTGAGTTATCCTGTAACTCTAGTCTGATCCTGTAACTCTAGTCTGATCCTGAGTTATCCTGTAACTCCAGTCTGATCCTGAGGTATCCTGTAACTCTAGTCTGATCCTGAGGTATCCTGTAACTCTAGTCTGATTCTGAGGTATCCTGTAACTCTAGTCTGATCCTGTAACTATAGTCTGATCCTGAGGTATCCTGTAACTCTAGTCTGATCCTGAAGTATCCTGTAACTCTAGTCTGATCCTGAGGTATCCTGTAACTCTAGTCTGATCCTGAGTTATCCTGTAACTCTAGTCTGATCCTGAGGTATCCTGTAACTCTAGTCTGATCCTGTAACTCTAGTCTGATCCTGAGGTATCCTGTAACTCTAGTCTGATCCTGATGTATCCTGTAACTCTAGTCTGATCCTGTAACTCTAGTCTGATCCTGAGGTATCCTGTAACTCTAGTCTGATCCTGTAACTCTAATCTGATCCTGAGTTATCCTGTAACTCTAGTCTGATCCTGTAACTCTAGTCTGATCCTGAGTCATCCTGTAACTCCAGTCTGATCCTGAGGTATCCTGTAACTCTAGTCTGATCCTGAGGTATCCTGTAACTCTAGTCTGATCCTGAGTTATCCTGTAACTCTAGTCTGATTCTGAGGTATCCTGTAACTCTAGTCTGATCCTGTAACTCTAGTCTGATCCTGAGGTATCCTGTAACTCTAGTCTGATCCTGAGGGATCCTGTAACTCTAGTCTGATCCTGAGGTATCCTGTAACTCTAGTCTGATCCTGTAACTCTAGTCTGATCCTGAGGTATCCTGTAACTCTAGTCTGATCCTGAGGGATCCTGTAACTCTAGTCTGATCCTGAGGTATCCTGTAACTCTAGTCTGATCCTGAAGTATCCTGTAACTCTAGTCTGATCCTGAGGTATCCTGTAACTCCAGTCTGATCCTGAGGTATCCCGTAACTATAGTCTGATCCTGAGGTATCCTGTAACTCTAGTCTGCTCCTGAGGTATCCTGTAACTCTAGTTTGATCCTGTAACTCTAGTCTGATCCTGAGTTATCCTGTAACTCTAGTCTGATCCTGTAACTCTAGTCTGATCCTGAGTTATCCTGTAACTCCAGTCTGATCCTGAGGTATCCTGTAACTCTAGTCTGATCCTGAGGTATCCTGTAACTCTAGTCTGATTCTGAGGTATCCTGTAACTCTAGTCTGATCCTGTAACTATAGTCTGATCCTGAGGTATCCTGTAACTCTAGTCTGATCCTGAAGTATCCTGTAACTCTAGTCTGATCCTGAGGTATCCTGTAACTCTAGTCTGATCCTGAGGTATCCTGTAACTCTAGTCTGATCCTGAGGTATCCTGTAACTCTAGTCTGATCCTGTAACTCTAGTCTGATCCTGAGGTATCCTGTAACTCTAGTCTGATCCTGAGGTATCCTGTAACTCTAGTCTGATCCTGTAACTCTAGTCTGATCCTGAGGTATCCTGTAACTCTAGTCTGATCCTGTAACTCTAATCTGATCCTGAGTTATCCTGTAACTCTAGTCTGATCCTGTAACTCTAGTCTGATCCTGAGTCATCCTGTAACTCCAGTCTGATCCTGAGGTATCCTGTAACTCTAGTCTGATCCTGAGGTATCCTGTAACTCTAGTCTGATCCTGAGTTATCCTGTAACTCTAGTCTGATCCTGAGGTATCCTGTAACTCTAGTCTGATCCTGAGGTATCCTGTAACTCTAGTCTGATCCTGAGGGATCCTGTAACTCTAGTCTGATCCTGAGGTATCCTGTAACTCTAGTCTGATCCTGTAACTCTAGTCTGATCCTGAGGTATCCTGTAACTCTAGTCTGATCCTGAGGGATCCTGTAACTCTAGTCTGATCCTGAGGTATCCTGTAACTCTAGTCTGATCCTGAAGTATCCTGTAACTCTAGTCTGATCCTGAGGTATCCTGTAACTCCAGTCTGATCCTGAGGTATCCTGTAACTATAGTCTGATCCTGAGGTATCCTGTAACTCTAGTCTGATCCTGAGGTATCCTGTAACTCTAGTCTGATCCTGAGGTATCCTGTAACTCTAGTCTGATCCTGAGGTATCCTGTAACTCTAGTCTGATTCTGAGGTATCCTGTAACTCTCGTCTGATCCTGAGGTATCCTGTAATTCTAGTCTGATCCTGAGGTATCCTGTAACTCTAGTCTGATCCTGAGGTATCCTGTAACTCTAGTCTGATCCTGAGGTATCCTGTAACTATAGTCTGATCCTGAGGTATCCTGTAACACTAGTCTGGTCCTGAGTTATCCTGTAACTCTAATCCTATAACTCTAGTCTGATCCTGAGGTATTCTGTAACTCTAGTCTGATCCTGAGGTATCCTGTAACTCTAGTCTGATCCTGAGGTATCCTGTAACTGTAGTCTGAAGGACACCTGTATCAGCATGGGAGGACATCACAGAGAGAGAGGGAGAGACACGCACGCACGCACACACGCACGCACACACACACACACACACACACACACACACACAGAGAGAGAGAGAGACAGAGAGACAGGCAGGGGCAGACTTATTGATTTGGAGGCCCCAGACAGAGGGCAGTCTAAGGGCCCCCCTATAATGGGGTTTACAGTAAAGACGTACCGTAAAACTTCAATTTATTGCCCAGGAGTTTTTAAATCACTGAACACAACAGGCACTTATTAGAGACAGGTGTCTTTTAACTATGCTCATTTAAGTAGTTCAATGTTTAATTCCAGCATTCACTTCCAATATTAATATATTTCTTAATTTCCTGCACTAATGTGTTATCGTTTACACACTGTGTCACATTTCTTTTGACTTAGGATGCCTCTATTTAGATTTCTTTAAAACTTTTCCTTGACATAACAACTATTCTCCTCTCCTTTTCGACAGTTCTTACTTTCACCACTAGAGGGCGATCATCCGGTTTCTAGGGGTCTGTACTCCTGAAGTTGTTGATGGTTTTTGTGCTTGCCAGTTAGCTAGCAGTTCTCAGCTGTTAGCAGCCAATGGCTAGCAGTTATCTGCTGTTAGCAGCCAATGGCTAGCAGTTATCTGCGGTTTGCAGCCAATTGATAGCAGTTCTCAGCTGTTAGCAGCCAATGGCTAGCAGTTATCTGCTGTTAGCAGCCAATGGCTAGCAGTTATCTGCTGTTAGCAGCCAATGGCTAGCAGTTCTCAGCTGTTAGCAGCCAATGGATAGCAGTTCTCAGCTGTTTGCAGCCAATGGATAGCAGTTCTCAGCTGTTTGCAGCCAATGGATAGCAGTTCTCAGCTGTTAGCAGCCAATGGCTAGCAGTTCTCAGCTGTTAGCAGCCAATGGCTTGCCATTCTCAGCTGTTGGCAGCCAATGGATAGCAGTTATCTGCTGTTAGCAGCCAATGGATAGCAGTTATCTGCTGTTAGCAGCCAATGGATAGCAGTTCTCAGCTGTTAGCAGCCAATGGATAGCAGTTATCTGCTGTTAGCAGCCAATGGATAGCAGTTATCTGCTGTTAGCAGCCAATGGATAGCAGTTATCTGCTGTTAGCAGCCAATGGATAGCAGTTATCTGCTGTTAGCAGCCAATGGATAGCAGTTCTCAGCTGTTAGCAGCCAATGGATAGCAGTTATCTGCTTTTAGCAGCCAATGGATAGCAGTTATCTGCTGTTAGCAGCCAATGGATAGCAGTTATCTGCTGTTAGCAGCCAATGGATAGCAGTTATCTGCTGTTAGCAGCCAATGGATAGCAGTTATCTGCTGTTAGCAGCCAATGGATAGCAGCTATCTGCTGTTAGCAGCCAATGGATAGCAGTTCTCAGCTGTTAGCAGCCAATGGATAGCAGTTATCTGCTTTTAGCAGCCAATGGATAGCAGTTATCTGCTGTTAGCAGCCAATGGATAGCAGTTCTCAGCTGTTAGCAGCCAATGGATAGCAGTTATCTGCTTTTAGCAGCCAATGGATAGCAGTTATCTGCTGTTAGCAGCCAATGGATAGCAGTTCTCAGCTGTTAGCAGCCAATGGATAGCAGTTATCTGCTGTTAGCAGCCAATGGATAGCAGTTATCTGCTGTTAGCAGCCAATGGATAGCAGTTCTAAGCTGTTAGCAGCCAATGGATAGCAGTTATCTGCTGTTAGCAGCCAATGGATAGCAGTTATCTGCTGTTAGCAGCCAATGGATAGCAGTTATCTGCTGTTAGCAGCCAATGGATAGCAGTTATCTGCTGTTAGCAGCCAATGGATAGCAGTTATCTGCTGTTAGCAGCCAATGGATAGCAGTTATCTGCTGTTGGCAGCCAATGGATAGCAGTTCTCAGCTGTTGGCAGCCAATGGCTAGCAGTTCTCAGCTGTTGGCAGCCAATGGATAGCAGTTATCTGCTGTTAGCAGCCAATGGATAGCAGTTCTCAGCTGTTAGCAGCCAATGGATAGCAGTTATCTGCTGTTAGCAGCCAATGGATAGCAGTTATCTGCTGTTAGCAGCCAATGGATAGCAGTTCTCAGCTGTTAGCAGCCAATGGATAGCAGTTATCTGCTGTTAGCAGCCAATGGATAGCAGTTATCTGCTGTTAGCAGCCAATGGATAGCAGTTATCTGCTGTTAGCAGCCAATGGATAGCAGTTCTCAGCTGTTAGCAGCCAATGGATAGCAGTTCTCAGCTGTTAGCAGCCAATGGATAGCAGTTATCTGCTGTTAGCAGCTAATGGATAGCAGTTATCAGCTGTTGGCAGCCAATGGATAGCAGTTATCTGCTGTTAGCAGCCAATGGATAGCAGTTCTCAGCTGTTAGCAGCCAATGGATAGCAGTTATCTGCTGTTAGCAGCCAATGGATAGCAGTTATCTGCTGTTAGCAGCCAATGGATAGCAGTTCTCTGCTGTTAGCAGTCAATGGAAAGCAGTTCTCAGCTGTTAGCAGCCAATGGATAGCAGTTATCTGCTGTTAGCAGCCAATGGATAGCAGTTATCTGCTGTTAGCAGCCAATGGATAGCAGTTATCTGCTGTTAGCAGCCAATGGATAGCAGTTATCTGCTGTTAGCAGCCAATGGATAGCAGTTATCTGCTGTTAGCAGCCAATGGATAGGAGTTCTCAGCTGTTAGCAGCCAATGGCTAGCAGTTCTCAGCTGTTGGCAGCCAATGGATAGCAGTTATCTGCTGTTAGCAGCCAATGGATAGCAGTTCTCAGCTGTTAGCAGCCAATGGATAGCAGTTATCTGCTGTTAGCAGCCAATGGATAGCAGTTATCTGCTGTTAGCAGCCAATGGATAGCAGTTCTAAGCTGTTAGCAGCCAATGGATAGCAGTTATCTGCTGTTAGCAGCCAATGGATAGCAGTTATCTGCTGTTAGCAGCCAATGGATAGCAGTTATCTGCTGTTAGCAGCCAATGGATAGCAGTTATCTGCTGTTAGCAGCCAATGGATAGCAGTTATCTGCTGTTAGCAGCCAATGGATAGCAGTTATCTGCTGTTAGCAGGCAATGGCTAGCAGTTATCTGCTGTTAGCAGCCAATGGATAGCAGTTATCTGCTGTTAGCAGCCAATGGATAGCAGTTATCTGCTGTTAGCAGCCAATGGATAGCAGTTATCTGCTGTTAGCAGCCAATGGATAGCAGTTATCTGCTGTTAGCAGCCAATGGATAGCAGTTCTCAGCTGTTAGCAGCCAATGGCTAGCAGTTCTCAGCTGTTGGCAGCCAATGGATAGCAGTTATCTGCTGTTGGCAGCCAATGGATAGCAGTTCTCAGCTGTTAGCAGCCAATGGATAGCAGTTATCTGCTGTTAGCAGCCAATGGATAGCAGTTATCTGCTGTTAGCAGCCAATGGATAGCAGTTCTCAGCTGTTAGCAGCCAATGGATAGCAGTTCTCAGCTGTTAGCAGCCAATGGATAGCAGTTATCTGCTGTTAGCAGCCAATGGATAGCAGTTATCTGCTGTTAGCAGCCAATGGATAGCAGTTATCTGCTGTTAGCAGCCAATGGATAGCAGTTATCTGCTGTTAGCAGCCAATGGATAGCAGTTTCTTACTGGTGATAAAATGGATGATTGCCATCATTTTTTTGAGTCATTACTGAATTATTAATATTAAATCTAACAAATCAAACAATAAACCTCATCAATAATTCATGGTAAAGCATGGTAACCTCGTAAACAATTCATGGTAAAGCATGGTAACCTCATAAACAATTCATGGTAAAGCATGGTAACCTCATAAACAATTCATGGTAAAGCATGGTAACCTCATAAACAATTCATAGTAACCTCATAAACAATTAATGGTAAAGCATGGTAACCTCATAAACAATTCATGGTAAAGCATGGTAACCTCATAAACAATTAATGGTAAAGCATGGTAACCTCATAAACAATTCATGGTAAAGCATGGTAACCTCATAAACAATTCATGGTAAAGCATGGTAACCTCATAAACAATTAATGGTAAAGCATGGTGACCTCGTAAACAATTAATGGTAAAGCATGGTGACCTCGTAAACAATTAATGGTAAAGCATGCTAACCTCATAAACAATTCATGGTAAAGCATGGTAACCTCATAAACAATTCATAGTAACCTCATAAACAATTCATGGTAATGCATGGTAACCTCATAAACAATTAATGGTAAAGCATAGTAACCTCATAAACAATTCATGGTAATGCATGCTAACCTCATAAACAATTAATGGTAAAGCATAGTAACCTCATAAACAATTCATGGTAATGCATGGTAACCTCATAAACAATTCATGGTAAAGCATGCTAACCTCATAAACAATTAATGGTAAAGCATGCTAACCTCATAAACAATTAATGGTAAAGCATGGTAACCTCATAAACAATTCATAGTAACCTCATAAACAATTAATGGTAAAGCATAGTAACCTCATAAACAATTCATGGTAATGCATGGTAACCTCGTAAACAATTAATGGTAAAGCATAGTAACCTCAAACAATTCATGGTAATGCATGCTAACCTCATAAACAATTCATGGTAAAGCATAGTAACCTCAAACAATTCATGGTAATGCATGCTAACCTCATAAACAATTAATGGTAAAGCATAGTAACCTCATAAACAATTCATGGTAATGCATGCTAACCTCATAAACAATTAATGGTAAAGCATAGTAACCTCGTAAACAATTCATGGTAAAGCATGGTGACCTCGTAAACAATTAATGGTAAAGCATAGTAACCTCATAAACATTTAATTTAGACCCAGGGTATATTTGAAACACGCTTTTTATTTGCTGAAATGTGTGACGTTGCCCGGCTATTTAAAAGGGACAGGCGAGAATCGTGAGAATCGGGCGTTTAATTGAAGTTTTACGGTAGTTGAACGGTAAAAATGTATTACCTTTAAATGTGCCATAAACACATCCAGTCACGATGTTTTCATCTGATTGGCAAACAAATCACTTCAGAAAGAAGGTTACCTCCCAAATAATGTGGCCTCGTTAACCTGGGCACAGTGGCCAGGCAAAACCCCCCAGTGCTGTAAAGTACTTAAGTAAAAATACTATAAAGTACTACTTAAGTAGTGTTTTGGGGGTATCTGTACTTTACTATTTACTATTTTTGACTACTTGTACTTTTACTACACTCCTAAAGAAAATAATGTACTTTTTACTCCATACATTTTCCCCTGACAACCAAAAGTACTTGTTATATTTTGAATGCTTAGCAGGACAGGACATGGTCCAATTCACACATTTATCAAGAGAACATCCCTGGTCCATCCCTACTGCTTCTGATCTGGCAGACTCACTAAACACAAATGCTTCGTTTGTAAATGAAGTCTGAGTATTGGAGTGTTGCCCCCGGCGATCCGTAAAATAAATAAAAAATCAAGAAAATTGTACCGTCTGATTTGCTTAATATAAAGAATGTGAAATGATTTATACTTTTACTTTTGATACTTAAGTATATTTTAGAACCAAATACTTTTACACTTTTACTCAAGTAGTATTTTACTGAGTGACTTTCACTTTTACTTGAGTCATTTTCTATTAAGGTATCTTTACTTTTACTCAAGTATGACAATGGGGGACGTTTCCCACCCCTGAACCCCCCCCCCCCCCCCCTCCCCTCTACCATTTTCCAACTTTGAAGCTTCCCGCAGATTTTGCTGCTGTTGAACAAACCTGCTGAAGCAAAACAGAGTTAGAGCGACGAGCCGAGCAGCCCTTGACGGCGTAATCGTAGGTCCGCCACTGGAGAGATGGGAGAGACAGAGAGGCCTTGATTAACTCACATCCCAAAATAATACCATCACCCTGCTTCACCCTGCCCTGTGTCAACCTTCCCCCTCCTCCCCTCTCTGTCAACCCCCCCCCAACCCTCCTTCCCCAACACCAGCACAATGACCTCATGCCCAGACTCATCCAGGCTGCTTGCATTGTTGGAAAATCTGAAGAGTCATCTGAGACTGCATCCTAATCCTCCATGTTTATTCAGGGTTTGTGTAACGTGTCTGGGGCCCAGACACCAATAGGACTTCGGGAAATCATAATGCTACACGATTAATGAAGCGATTTCAGTGACAACAGTCCACAGTTTTTGTCTTTGAATGACAGCTGACGAGGACCAAAGGGAGCGGCCGGTTTTTAACGAGTGGGCGTGTTCTGGCCACAGCTGTGGGGTAGGAGGAGTTACAGATTCTAGAGATGCTGCTTCGTCATAGGAAAGTCTGTAGGCTAAGCAAAGCACCACAAGAATACTTACGTTTGCATTGCCCTCAATTTAATCCGATTTTATGAGAGATAAATCAAAAAAGCAACTGTATGTATATGACTTATTACTGGGTCTCATGTGGCTGGACACTACTCTTCTGTTCTCCTCTCCTCTGTGAATTTCCAGCAGGCATATAGATGAACACCTGTCTTCTCTAGCCTGGCCCTGAAGGATGACTGTGTGAGGGAGGAGACAAGGGGGGGAGACTATGGAGGCATAGAACTTCTCCGTAATTAGTCCTCTGGACTATCCAATAACAGGGCTAGGACAGATATTTGAGACTTTAAAAACAAATAGTCTGAAGAAGAAACAAAGAGTTATGTGACGGTCGGGGAATCGTCTCTCTGTATCTGAGGAGATGTTGAAACTGAAGTCAGTGAGGAAATATAGGAGCCTAAAGGGGAGATGCTTGCTAAAATTACAGCTTTCCTGTATTGAGTTATAAAAGTATTGCTCCGGGTAACAGAATAACAAAGAACCGACCTTCATCTCCTTCTCTGGCAATACAAACACCCACTCATAAACTCTCTTGTCTAGTAGTGCATGACCACACACACAAAGACACAAAGACACACACACACACACACACACACACACACACACACACACACACACACACACACACACACACACACACACACACACACACACACACACACACACACACACACACACACACACACAATCATCCAACTGTGTGGGGGCCCTCAACAGATTACAGAAGAGGGGGTGTGTGTGTGTGTGTGTGCGTGCGTGCGTGTGTGTGGTAGGGAGGTGTGAGAGGCCCCCAGTTTAATTTAGAACCACGGCTGTGTACGGTTACCGTGGAAACCTTTGTCTCCGTGAAGCGTGGGGATGAGGAAGAAGGATGCTGATTGGTCCTTGGGGCCTCAGTGACATAAAGCAGTAGGTGACCTCCTGGATCACACATCTATTAAACAGCTAGGCTTGCGTCCCCAATGGGACCCTATTCCCTTTATAGGGCACTAGATGCAGCCATAGGGCTCTGGTCAAAAGTAGGGCACACTATGTAGGGAATAGACTGCCATTTGGAACACTCCTCTATTTCCTCACTGACTGCAGTTTCAACATCTCCTCAGATTCACAAGCATTTTCCGCTACGTCCGCAATAACATCTGCTAAATATGTGTATGTGACCAATACACTTGGATTAGATTTATACCCTAGTGTTGTACAGTGAGGACTCTCCCCTGACTGGTCACTCCTCTACACAGATCAGATACTGGACTGAATAGGAGAAACATGGTGGACATAGAGTGGAGCTACTGGAGCTTACACCAACCTCCCAGTCGCCTCAAATGTTAAAAGTGAGAATCAGCAAAAAGGTGGACAAATGTCTGAAGTGTAAACCCCTTTCTTCTCTCGAGCTAGAGACTTGAAAACATCGTTCTGTTCTAATGACCACTACGCCCTCTGGTGTTCACTTGGAAGAATGACAAGGCACTCAGAATCACCAAGCCTCAACATGACCTTGGTCCACAGCAGTGTGACGATTTCCACTCTCCATTCCTGTCCTGAGCAGTAACAAACTAAAACAACAATAATGACCTGATCGTAGACACACAATATCTTTTAAAGCCTGAAGGAGAGACAACACAATACTGTATGTACAGGCATTCTGTTTATTTGTATCTATGAGTTTTGAAATAAGTCATATGATCATTTAAAAGAACGTGCAAGCTGTTTGGACAGAGAAATATCTGCTCATCATGGTATTAACTTGGGAACTTTTCCCCCCCCAAAAAAGCACAAATGTACAAAATCACACAGCGTATAATATATACAACACGTAATAAATAAAAATGAAAAAGTCTCCAAGAACACTAAAACACAGACAAGCACTTTGCCCATTCAGAAACAAACAACAACATTTACATTAAAGATAGGAACAATAAAATCAATAAAAACAAGAAATAACATCTTATTACATAACGTGATACATGGTTGAATTTGCTGCTCTGGAGTCGACCGTGTCGTGTTGTACTCTACACGTGTCACGGTTAGGTAGAGCACATGGTCCTTCAGTAGCAGTATGTACAGCGCACTAACTAAACACGTTGTCCAGCTGATATTGCCTAAACAGCGTATCAAATCAATCCGGCAATCGATCATTTGATTTGATTGGTTGATAAACAGCATCTCCTAGTTGACTAGTCGTTTGATTCGCCCTAATAATCCATAGCAGCGTCTTCACAGTTACTATTCCCTGACATAGTACGTCTACTTGGCTCTGCTCACAGCTCCACGTTCACTGAGTAAGACAACTAGTGATATTGTATGTTGAGGCAACCAGGACAGAACAGTGAAATAAAAAAACAAGAAAACATTTCTGACAAAATTCCACTGTCTCTAACTGAATGTCGCTTCTAGATTCCACTGTCTCTAACTGAATGTCACTTCTAGATTCCGCTGTCTCTAACTGAATGTCACTTCTAGATTCCGCTGTCTCTAACTGAATGTCACTTCTAGATTCCGCTGTCTCTAATTGAATGTCACTTCTAGATTCCACTGTCTCCAACTGAATGTCACTTCCAGATTCCACTGTCTCTAACTGAATGTCACTTCTAGATTCCACTGTCTCTAACCAAATGTCACTTCTAGATTCCACTGTCTCTAACCAAATGTCACTTCTAGATTCCACTGTCTCTAACCGAATGTCACTTCTAGATTCCACTGTCTCCAACTGAATGTCACTTCTAGATTCCACTGTCTCTAACCGAATGTCACTTCTATATTCCACTGTCTCTAACTGAATGTCACTTCTATATTCCACTGTCTCTAACTGAATGTCGCTTCTAGATTCCACTGTCTCTAACTGAATGTCACTTCTAGATTCCACTGTATCTAACTGAATGTCACTTCTAGATTCCACTGTCTCTAATTGAATGTCACTTCTAGATTCCACTGTCTCTAACTGAATGTCGCTTCTAGATTCCACTGTATCTAACTGAATGTCACTTCTAGATTCCACTGTCTCTAACTGAATGTCGCTTCTAGATACCACTGTCTCTAACTGAATGTCACTTCTAGATTCCACTGTCTCTGAATGTCACTTCTAGATTCCACTGTCTCTAACTGAATGTCGCTTCTAGATTCCACTGTATCTAACTGAATGTCACTTCCAGATTCCACTGTCTCTAACTGAATGTCGCTTCTAGATTCCACTGTCTCTAACTGAATGTCACTTCTAGATTCCACCGTCTCCAACTGAATGTCATTTCCAGATTCCGCTGTTTCTAACTGAATGTCCCTTCTAGATTCCACTGTCTCTACCTGAATGTCACTTCTAGATTCCACTGTCTCTACCTGAATGTCACTTCTAGATTCCACTGTCTCTACCTGAATGTCCCTTCTAGATTCCACTGTCTCTAACTGAATGTCCCTTCTAGATTCCACTGTCTCTAACTGAATGTCCCTTCTAGATTCCACTGTCTCTAACTGAATGTCGTTTCTAGATTCCACTGTCTATAACTGAATGTCACTTCTAGATTCCACTGTCTCTAACTGAATGTCACTTCTAGATTCCACTGTCTCTAACTGAATGTCACTTCTAGATTCCACTGTCTCTAACTGAATGTCACTTCTAGATTCCACTGTCTCTAACTGAATGTCGCTTCTAGATTCCACTGTCTCTAACTGAATGTCGCTTCTAGATTCCACTGTCTCTAACCGAATGTCACTTCTAGATTCCGCTGTCTCTAACTGAATGTCACTTCTAGATTCCACTGTCTCTAACTGAATGTAATTTCCAGATTCCACTGTTTCTAACTGAATGTCACTTCTAGATTCCGCTGTCTCTAACTGAATGTCATTTCCAGATTCCACTGTCTCTAACTGAATGTCATTTCCAGATTCCACTGTTTCTAACTGAATGTCACTTCTAGATTCCGCTGTCTCTAACTGAATGTCGCTTCTAGATTCCACTGTCTCTAACTGAATGTCCCTTCTAGATTCCACTGTCTCTAACTGAATGTCGTTTCTAGATTCCACTGTCTATAACTGAATGTCACTTCTAGATTCCACTGTCTCTAACTGAATGTCACTTCTAGATTCCACTGTCTCTAACTGAATGTCACTTCTAGATTCCACTGTCTCTAACTGAATGTCACTTCTAGATTCCACTGTCTCTAACTGAATGTCGCTTCTAGATTCCACTGTCTCTAACCGAATGTCACTTCAAGATTCCGCTGTCTCTAACTGAATGTCATTTCCAGATTCCACTGTCTCTAACTGAATGTCATTTCCAGATTCCACTGTTTCTAACTGAATGTCACTTCTAGATTCCACTGTCTCTAACTGAATGTCACTTCTAGATTCCACTGTCTCTGAATGTCACTTCTAGATTCCACTGTCTCTAACTGAATGTCGCTTCTAGATTCCACTGTCTCTAACTGAATGTCACTTCTAGATTCCACTGTATCTAACTGAATGTCACTTCTAGATTCCACTGTCTCTAACTGAATGTCACTTCTAGATTCCACTGTATCTAACTGAATGTCACTTCTAGATTCCACTGTCTCTAACTGAATGTCGCTTCTAGATACCACTGTCTCTAACTGAATGTCGCTTCTAGATTCCACTGTCTCTAACTGAATGTCACTTCTAGATTCCACTGTCTCTAACTGAATGTCATTTCTAGATTCCACTGTCTCTAACTGAATGTCACTTCTAGATTCTACTGTCTCTAACCGAATGTCACTTCTAGATTCCACTGTCTCTAACTGAATGTCACTTCTAGATTCCACTGTTGCTAACCGAATGTCACTTCTAGATTCCACTGTCTCTAACTGAATGTCACTTCTAGATTCCACTGTCTCTAACTGAATGTCACTTCTAATAATAATGAGTGATGCTTTTTATTAGCATGTACAGTAAACAAGTCTAACTGGCCAAGTTGTAATTGGATAAAGCTTAGCTTGCATTTCAAGAGCTCAAGTGTCAAATTTGTTTTTCAGACCTTATGTAATCTCAGTGTGTGGCTAGGATAGCCAACAGCTAAGTCTGTCTTATTGAGAAAAAAGAACCATCACAACATTTTTGTGTATGGGTCATGTAAACTGACCTCTCTCTCTCTGCTTATGGCAACAGTGTGAGTGGGCTGAAGAATTCAATGGCCTACCTCACATAATATGAATCAACAAATCTGGACAAAGGACAAAAATGACAGTATGAGTAAGTCATATTCTTTAAAAGGCATACGTACACATTGAATGTTTAAATTAAAAAGCCCAAAGATCGACTGACATTGTCTCCTGTACTGGATGTTGATGGAAGCCTACGTGTGTGTGGTGTGTTCCTGTCTCTAGATAGCAGTGTGACTGTTACCACTGAGTTATAGCTACACACCAGTGGGTTAGCTAGCTACACACCAGTCAGTTAGCTAGCTACACACCAGTCAGTTAGCTAGCTATAAACCAGTCGGTTAGCTAGCTACACACCAGTGAATCAGCTAGCTACACACCAGTGGGTTATAGCTACACACCAGTGGGTTATAGCTACACACCACTGGGTTATAGCTACACACCACTGGATTATAGCTACACACCAGTGGGTTAGAGCTACACACCAGTCAGTTAGCTAGCTACACACCAGTGAATCAGCTAGCTACACACCACTGGGTTATAGCTACACACCACTGGGTTATAGCTACACACCAGTGGGTTAGAGCTACACACCAGTCAGTTAGCTAGCTACACACCAGTGGGTTATAGCTACACACCAGTGGGTTAGAGCTACACACCAGTGGGTTAGCTAGCTACACACCAGTGGGTTAGCTAGCTACACACCAGTGGGTTATAGCTACACACCAGTGGGTTATAGCTACACACCAGTCAGTTAGCTAGCTACAAACCAGTGGGTTAGAGCTACACACTAGTGGGTTAGCTAGCTACAAACCAGTGGGTTAGCTAGCTACACACCAGTCAGTTAGCTAGCTACAAACCAGTCAGTTAGCTAGCTACAAACCAGTGGGTTAGCTAGCTACAAACCAGTCAGTTAGCTAGCTACACACCAGTGGGTTAGCTAGCTACACACCAGTGAATCAGCTAGCTACAAACCAGTGGGTTAGCTAGCTACACACCAGTGAATCAGCTAGCTACAAACCAGTGGGTTAGCTAGCTACACACCAGTGGGTTAGCTAGCTACAAACCAGTCAGTTAGCTAGCCACAAACCAGTGGGTTAGCTAGCTACACACCAGTGGGTTAGCTAGCTACAAACCAGTCGGTCAGCTAGCTACAAACCAGTCGGTCAGCTAGCTACAAACCAGTCGGTTAGCTAGCTACAAACCAGTCAGTTAGCTAGCTACAAACCAGTCGGTCAGCTAGCTACAAACCAGTCGGTCAGCTAGCTACAAACCAGTCGGTCAGCTAGCTACAAACCAGTCGGTCAGCTAGCTACAAACCAGTCAGTTAGCTAGCTACAAACCAGTCAGTTAGCTAGCTACAAACCTCAACACTGCAGTACAGAGAGAGAACATGTTGATGTTATTGTTTTCCAGACCAGAAACGACTGAATATTGGATTAGTTGTAATGACGGTCACCTGGGACACGTCGCGACCTCTTACAAGGGTTGGGGTTATTTCCCTTTCAATTCAGTCAACTCAGAAAGTTAACTGAAATTCTCATTTTCCCCAATCAAAGCCAATGAGGAAAATTGGACATTTTGAATGTCAGTTTTCTTCATAAATTGACTGAATTGAAATGGAATTGACTCCAGCCTTGCCTTTTACCACACATCCACCTACAAGTAGTGTACTGTATAGGGAATAGGGTGCCATGTAGGAGGTAAAATAAGATCAAACAGCAACGCCTGTTAGTGCCAGCCTCCTTCAGTCCTATACCCCTCCCTCCATCTAATCCCTCTTGGCCCTCCCCTTCCTCTTTCTCCTTCCATTCCCGTTGTCCACCCCTGACGACCTCTCCTTTTCCTCCACCTTGCCCCCTACCACCACCACCGCTCCATTCCCCAGTCCCTTGGACAGCCCGTTGGAGACCCCGTTAGACAGAGCCTTGGAGGCCTTGGGCTCCCTGGGTTGGCGTGGCGTGCGACGATACGTCTGGTAGTAGAAGTTACCGAACAGGGCGATGAAGGTGAGGGCGTAGCAGATAAGGGCGTAGTGCATCCAGTGGGGAAACTCACAGTCCATGTAGAGGGACAGGGCAGTGTGGCCGATGGTGACATGGAACTGGATCTGAGGTAGAGACGGAGGGGAAATATGATTAAATATATATATATATTTACAGTATGACAGGGCTATACAGTCACAGTCCATGTAGAGGGACAGGGCAGTGTGGCCGATGGTGACATGGAACTGGATCTGAGGTAGAGACGGAAGGGAAATATGATTAAATATATATATATATTTACAGTATGACAGGGCTATACAGTCACAGTCCATGTAGAGGGACAGGGCAGTGTGGCCGATGGTGACATGGAACTGGATCTGAGGTAGAGACGGAGGGGAAATATTATTAAATATATATATTTACAGTATGACAGGGCTATACAGTCACAGTCCATGTAGAGGGACAGGGCAGTGTGGCCGATGGTGACATGGAACTGGATCTGAGGTAGAGACGGAGGGGAAATATGATTCAATATATATATATATATATTTACAGTATGACAGGCCATCGGTGACATGAAACTGGATCTGAGGTAGAGACGGAGGGAGGGATCAGTTGAAACCTTATTATGTACAGTGCCTTCTGGGAAAGTATTCAGACCCCTTGACTTTTAACACATTTTGTTACGTTACAGCCTTATTCTAAAATGGATTAAATAAAAAACATTTTCCTTATCAATCTATACACAATACCCCATAGTGACATAAGTATTCAGACCCTTTGCTATGAGACTCAAAATTGAGCTCAGGTGCATCCTGTTTCCATTGATCATCCTTGAGATGTTTCTACAACTTGATTGGAGTCCACCTGTGGTAAATTCAATGATTGGACATGATTTGGAAAGGCACACACCTGTCTATATAAGGTCCCACAGTTGACAGTGCACGTCAGAGCAAAAACCAAGCCATGAGGTCAAAGGAATTGTCCGTAGAGCTCAGAGACAGGATTGTGTCGAGGAACAGATCTGGGGAAGAGTACCAAAACATTTCTGCAGCATTGAAGGTCCCCAAGAACATAGTGGCCTCCATCATTCTCAAAAGGAAGAAGTTTGGAACCACCAAGACTCTTCCTAGAGCTGGCCGCCCTGCCAAACTGAGCAATCTGGGGAAGAAGAGCCTTGGTCAGGGAAGTGACCAAGAACCCGATGGTCACTCTGACAAAGCCCCAGAGTTCCTCTGTGGAGATGGAGATCCAGAAGGACAACCATCTCTACAGCACTCCACCAATCAGGCCTTTATGGTAGAGTGGCCAGGTGGAAGCCACTCCTCAGTAAAAGGCACATGACAGCCCACTTGGAGTTTGCTAAAAGCCACCTAAAGGACTGTCAGACCATGAGAAACAAGATTCTCTGGAGGAAACCTGGCACTGTGGCATATGGTGGTGGCAGCATCATGATGTGGGGATTTTTTTCAGCAGCAGGGACTGGGAGACTAGTCAGGATCGAGATGAACGGAGTAAAATACAGAGAGATTCTTGATGAAAACCTGCTCCAGAGCACTCAGGACATCAGACTTGGGTGAAGGGTCACCTTCCAACAGGACAACATCCCTAAGCACACAGATAAGACAATGCAGGAGTGGCTTCGGGACAAGTCTCTGAATGTCCTTGAGTGGCCCAGCCAGAGCCCGGACTTGAACCCAATCTAACATCTTTGGAGAGACCTGAAAATAGCTGTGCAGTGACACTCCCCATCCAACCTGACAGAGCTTGAGAGGATCTGCAGAGAAGAATGGGAGAAACTCTCCCAAATACAGGTGTGCCATATTTCCGTTAAAAAAAATTATACATTTGCAAAAATGTCTAAAAACCTGTTTTTGCTTTGTCATCATGAGATATTGTGAGTAGATTGATGAGTGGGGGAAAAAAACGTTGTAACGTAACAAAATGTGGAATGAGTCAAAGGGGCCTGAATCCTTCCCTAATGCTCTGTACAGTACGACGGGGCTATTCAACTGTGGACATGTAGAAGGCAATCTGAGGGAAGAAGGTAAACCACAACCTTTCTGGTGATCTCTCCAGGTAGAGAAGAAGACCAGCTGGTTCTCATGATCTCTCCAGGTAGAGAAGAAGACCAGCTGGTTCTCATGATCTCTCCAGGTAGAGAAGAAGACCAGCTGGTTCTCATGATCTCTCCAGGTAGAGAAGAAGACCAGCTGGTTCTCATGATCTCTCCAGGTAGAGAAGAAGACCAGCTGGTTCTCATGATCTCTCCAGGTAGAGAAGAAGACCAGCTGGTTCTCATGATCTCTCCAGGTAGAGAAGAAGACCAGCTGGTTCTCATGATCTCTCCAGGTAGAGAAGAAGACCAGCTGGTTCTCATGATCTCTCCAGGTAGAGAAGAAGACCAGCTGGTTTTCATAATCTCTCCAGATAGAGAAGAAGACCAACTGGTTCTCCATGATCTCTCCAGGTAGAGAAAGAAGACCAGCTGGATTTCATGATCTCTCCAGGTAGAGAAAGAAGACCAGCTGGTTCTCCATGATCTCTCCAGGTAGAGAAAGAAGACCAGCTGGTTCTCCATGATCTCTCCAAGTAGAGAAGAAGACCAGCTGGTTCTCATGATCTCTCCAGGTAGAGAAGAAGACCCGCTGGTTCTCATGATCTCTCCAGGTAGAGAAGAAGACCAACTGGTTTTCATGATCTCTCCAGGTAGAGAAGAAGACCAGCTGGTTCTCCATGATCTCTCCAGGTAGAGAAGAAGACCAGCTGGTTCTCATGATCTCTCCAGGTAGAGAAGAAGACCAGCTGGTTCTCCATGATCTCTCCAGGTAGAGAAGAAGACCAGCTGGTTCTCCATGATCTCTCCAAGTAGAGAAGAAGACCAGCTGGTTCTCATGATCTCTCCAGGTAGAGAAGAAGACCCGCTGGTTCTCATGATCTCTCCAGGTAGAGAAGAAGACCAACTGGTTTTCATGATCTCTCCAGGTAGAGAAGAAGACCAGCTGGTTCTCCATGATCTCTCCAGGTAGAGAAGAAGACCAGCTGGTTCTCATGATCTCTCCAGGTAGAGAAGAAGACCAGCTGGTTCTCCATGATCTCTCCAGGTAGAGAAGAAGACCAGCTGGTTTTCATGATCTCTCCAGGTAGAGAAGAAGACCAACTGGTTCTCATGATCTCTCCAGGTAGAGAAGAAGACCAACTGGTTTTCATGATCTCTCCAGGTAGAGAAGAAGACCCGCTGGTTCTCATGATCTCTCCAGGTAGAGAAGAAGACCAGCTGGTTCTCATGATCTCTCCAGGTAGAGAAGAAGACCAGCTGGTTCTCATGATCTCTCCAGGTAGAGAAGAAGACCAGCTGGTTCTCATGATCTCTCCAGGTAGAGAAGAAGACCAACTGGTTTTCATGATCTCTCCAGGTAGAGAAGAAGACCAGCTTCGGCCTTCGAGGTTCACTAACTGAATAGTCCAGCAACCCAGTAGTTACATAATAATAATAATAATGACATAATGCCATGACTGACTTAACTGTAAATCCATCTGAATCAAGTTAGACTGACTTACTGTAAATCCATCTGAATCAAGTTAGACTGACTTATTGTAAATCCATCTGAATCAAGTTAGACTGACTTAACTGTAAATCCATCTGAATCAAGTTAGACTGACTTACTGTAAATCCATCTGAATCAAGTTAGACTGACTTACTGTAAATCCATCTGAATCAAGTTAGACTGACTTAACTGTAAATCCATCTGAATCAAGTTAGACTGACTTACTGTAAATCCATCTGAATCAAGTTAGACTGACTTACTGTAAATCCATCTGAATCAAGTTAGACTGACTTATTGTAAATCCATCTGAATCAAGTTAGACTGACTTACTGTAAATCCATCTGAATCAAGTTAGACTGACTTACTGTAAATCCATCTGAATCAAGTTAGACTGACTTAACTGTAAATCCATCTGAAACAAGTTAGACTGACTTAACTGTAAATCCATCTGAAACAAGTTAGACTGACTTAACTGTAAATCCATCTGAATCAAGTTAGACTGACTTAACTGTAAATCCATCTGAATCAAGTTAGACTGACTTATTGTAAATCCATCTGAATCAAGTTAGACTGACTTAACTGTAAATCCATCTGAATCAAGTTAGACTGACTTACTGTAAATCCATCTGAATCAAGTTAGACTGACTTATTGTAAATCCATCTGAATCAAGTTAGACTGACTTAACTGTAAATCCATCTGAATCAAGTTAGACTGACTTAACTGTAAATCCATCTGAAACAAGTTAGACTGACTTAACTGTAAATCCATCTGAATCAAGTTAGACTGACTTAACTGTAAATCCATCTGAATCAAGTTACTGTAAATCCATCTGAATCAAGTTAGACTGACTTAACTGTAAATCCATCTGAATCAAGTTAGACTGACTTAACTGTAAATCCATCTGAATCAAGTTAGACTGACTTAACTGTAAATCCATCTGAATCAAGTTACTGTAAACGGATCTCTTACCATCTGTATGACAGTCAGGTACTTCTTCCACCACAGGTACTTCTGGATCTTGGGTCCAAAGGAGGCCAGACCATAGTACAGATACATCAGGACATGGATGGCTGCGTTCATGTGTGCACCAAAGAAGGCTGCAAAGGGGAGGGGGGGAACCCAGACAGATAATGTGATGAGATCCATTCCCAAATTACTAATAACGCATTAATTTCTCGTTACTGCATTCGGCTACAGTTCAACGCAGAAGAAGAGATTCCTTTATCTCAAAGGAAGTTGCTGGTTAAGTATAACAAAATATATAAGTAGAGGGGATACTCACACTGTCCGCCAGCGACCCACTTGATGCCGATCCACCAGAGAGTGAACATGGTACAGTGGTGGTAGACGTGTAGGAAGCTGACCTGGTTAAACTTCTTCCTCAGGATGAAGAACACCGTGTCCAGGTACTCTACTCCTTTAGAGATGAAATACCACCACAAGGCTGCTGCTATCTGTGAATGGGGACGGGGGACGGGGGACGGGGGGACAGGGGACGGGGGGACATTAGTATCATCGAGGAGGATTTGGACAATCATCTCCAGACAGGTTATATGTCAGAACTTAAGGGGGTCATGACCTCCCCAGAGGGGACGCTTTATGTGTCTGCTAGAATCTGTAGACTAAAGACTATAGCCTGATATGATCCTTGACCTTTGACCTTTCATCATCAACCTTGGACACAAAATGGTCGCTGACGTCGGAGAGGAAGAGGCGAAGCGAAAGGGATAACTGGGCCCAAAATGTGTCTTCTGCAGCAGATGGGGTTTATATATAAATGTTTTGCTCACGAGGGGGTTTTCCCTCACCAGGCAAAGACTTTTTGTATGGTCAATGAGAGAGTGTCGAATTTGGTCAACAAAAACTGTAATGTCTTATTTGATACAGGAGGCTTATTTGATCGAATAGAACACTTTATACCTGTTGTTCACACGTGTATCTGTCCTCTCATTGGCTAGAACGGTCCCACTTTGATCTTGCCTCCTTCCGACTGCCTTCCATTTTTGAAGACATTTATTGTCATTGTTAGAGCGGTCACTTGAGTATCTGGTCCATATAATGGATCATCTGTACGGACGTGGCATGCTGCCTGGTGTAAACGTCATGGAGCAGTAGCTAGGGAAAACCGAACCCCCCCCCCCCCCTGCTGGCTCCGTCTGTCTGATAGGAGGGTTTGATCAGATAAAAGAAGCCTGATCATGTTTCTTAACATAACGTCTCCCAGAGGTGAGTGAAAGAGAGAGCGGGTGTCTAATTCCATGATCCCAGTCGCTGCAAGGATCATGACCAGCCAGCATCTCCCAGTTACTGGTCATACCTGTACTACTGGTCATACCTGTACTACTGGCCATACCTGTACTACTGGCCATACCTGTACTACTGGTCATACCTGTACTACTGGCCATACCTGTACTACTGGTCATACCGGTACTACTGGTCATACCGGTACTACTGGTCATACCTGTACTACTGGTCATACCGGTACTACTGGTCATACCTGTACTACTGGTCATACCTGTACTACTGGTCATACCTGTACTACTGGTCATACCTGTTCTACTGGTCATACCTGTTCTACTGGTCATACCTATCCTACTGGTCATACCTGTACTACTGGCCATACCTGTACTACTGGTCATACCTATCCTACTGGTCATACCTGTACTACTGGCCATACATGTACTACTGGTCATACCTGTACTACTGGTCATACCTGTACTACTGGTCTGTACTACTGGTCATTCCTGTACTACTGGTCTGTACTACTGGTCATACCTGTACTACTGGTCATACCTGTACTACTGGTCATACCTATGCTACTGGTCATACCTGTACTACTGGTCATACCTGTACTACTGGTCATACCTGTACTACTGGTCATACCTATGCTACTGGTCATACCTATGCTACTTGTCATACCTGTACTACTGGTCATACCTGTACTACTGGCCATACTGGTACTACTGGTCATACCGGTACTACTGGTCATACCGGTACTACTGGTCATACCTGTACTACTGGCCATACTGGTACTACTGGTCATATGGTCATACAGGTACTACTGGTCATACCGGTACTACTGGTCATACCTGTACTACTGGTCATACCTGTACTACTGGCCATACTGGTACTACTGGTCATATGGTCATACAGGTACTACTGGTCATACCGGTACTACTGGTCATACCTGTACTACTGGTCATACCGGTACTACTGGTCATACCGGTACTACTGGTCATATGGTCATACCGGTACTACTGGTCATACTGGTACTACTGGTCATACCGGTACTACTGGTCATACCTGTACTACTGGTCATACCGGTACTACTGGTCATACCGGTACTACTGGTCATATGGTCATACCGGTACTACTGGTCATACAGGTACTACTGGTCATACCTGTACTACTGGTCATACCTGTACTACTGGCCATACTGGTACTACTGGTCATACCGGTACTACTGGTCATACCGGTACTACTGGTCATACCTGTACTACTGGCCATACTGGTACTACTGGTCATATGGTCATACAGGTACTACTGGTCATACCGGTACTACTGGTCATACCTGTACTACTGGTCATACCTGTACTACTGGTCATACCTGTACTACTGGCCATACTGGTACTACTGGTCATATGGTCATACAGGTACTACTGGTCATACCTGTACTACTGGTCATACCTGTACTACTGGTCATACCGGTACTACTGGTCATACCGGTACTACTGGTCATATGGTCATACCGGTACTACTGGTCATACTGGTACTACTGGTCATACCGGTACTACTGGTCATACCTGTACTACTGGTCATACCGGTACTACTGGTCATACCGGTACTACTGGTCATATGGTCATACCGGTACTACTGGTCATACAGGTACTACTGGTCATACCTGTACTACTGGTCATACCTGTACTACTGGCCATACTGGTACTACTGGTCATACCGGTACTACTGGTCATACCGGTACTACCGGTACTACTGGTCATATGGCCATACTGGTACTACTGGTCATACCGGTACTACTGGTCATACCGGTACTACTGGTCATACCGGTACTACTGGCCATACCTGTACTACTGGTCATACCTGTACTACTGGCCATACTGGTACTACTGGTCATACCTGTACTACTGGTCATACCTGTACTACTGGTCATACTGGTACTACTGGCCATACTGGTACTACTGGTCATACCTGTACTACTGGTCATACCTGTACTACTGGCCATACTGGTACTACTGGTCATACCTGTACTACTGGTCATACTGGTACTACTGGTCATACCTATCCTACTGGTCATACCGGTACTACTGATCATACTGGTACTACTGGTCAATCCTGTACTACTGGTGGTCATGCTGGCGTCCTTACTGGGTTTAAATACTGCCGTTTGCTTTATCCTGTCTAGAAGGCCAGATGGGTTGTGGGTTGCAATTTTGTGAATATTCTATCGGTTCCATTGCGACAGGCAACCTGCATCAAGCCACACTAAAGATTTAGAAATTATTTAAAATACTACTTGAACCCAGGTCCCGGGTCGTTTCTGGGTGAACTCACCCGGACTTCATTGGGATCGTCTGAGTAGTCAACAGACTGGCAGATGTAGCTGTATCCGGCCGCCCGAGCCGCCAGGAAGAGCTGAGAATAGAGGAGATCACCACACACTTTATTAACACCAAGAGAGAGAGAGAGAGAAGAGATCACCACACACTTTATTATCCAAGAGAGAGAGAGAGACAGAGACAGAGAGAGAGAGAGACAGAGAGAGAGAGAGAGAGAGGAACTAAGAGCAGACAGATATCAACTAATGGAAACAGCGAATCTAAGGAGTCTTACACAACTAAATTAGACTTTGAAATGTTTTCTGAATGCTCAAAGGTGAAAGTGAAATACAGTGGGGCAAAAAAGTATTTAGTCAGCCACCAATTGTGCAAGTTCTCCCACTTAAAAAGATGAGAGAGGCCTGTAATTTTCATCATAGGTACACTTCAACTATGACAGACAAAATGAGAAAAAAAAATCCAGAAAATCACATTGTAGGATTTTTTAAGAATTTATTTGCAAATTATGGTGGAAAATAAGTATTTTGTCAATAACAAAAGTTTATCTCAATACTTTGTTATATACCCTTTGTTGGCAATGACAGAGGTCAAACGTTTTCTGTAAGTCTTCACAAGGTTTTCACACACTGTTGCTGGTATTTTGGCCCATTCCTCCATGCAGATCTCCTCTAGAGCAGTGATGTTGTGGGGCTGTTGCTGGGCAACACGGACTTTCAACTCCTTTCAAAGATTTTCTATGGGGTTGAGATCTGGAGACTGGCTAGGCCACTCCAGGACCTTGAAATGCTTCTTACGAAGCCACTCCTTCGTTGCCCGGGCGGTGAGCTTGGGATCATTGTCATGCTGAAAGACCCAGCCACGTTTCATCTTCAATGCCCTTGCTGATGGAAGGAGGTTTTCACTCAAAATCTCACGATACATGGCCCCATTCATTCTTTCCTTTACACGGATCAGTCGTCCTGGTTCCTTTGCAGAAAAGCAGCCCCAAAGCATGATGTTTCCACCCCCATGCTTCACAGTAGGTATGGTGTTCTTTGGATGCAACTCAGCATTCTTTGTCCTCCAAACACGACGAGTTGAGTTTTTACCAAAAAGTTCTATTTTGGTTTCATCTGACCATATGACATTCTCCCAATCTTCTTCTGGATCATCCAAATGCTCTCTAGCAAACTTCAGACGGGCCTGGACATGTACTGGCTTAAGCAGGGGGACACGTCTGGCACTGCAGGATTTGAGTCCCTGGCGGCGTAGTGTGTTACTGATGGTAGGCTTTGTTACTTTGGTCCCAGCTCTCTGCAAGTCATTCACTAGGTCCCCCCGTGTGGTTCTGGGATTTTTGCTCACCGTTCTTGTGATCATTTTGACCCCACGGGGTGAGATCTTGCGTGGAGCCCCAGATCGAGGGAGATTATCAGTGGTCTTGTATGTCTTCCATTTCCTAATAATTGCTCCCACAGTTGATTTCTTCAAACCAAGCTGCTTACCTATTGCAGATTCAGTCTTCCCAGCCTGGTGCAGGTCTACACTTTTGTTTCTGGTGTCCTTTGACAGCTCTTTGGTCTTGACCATAGTGGAGTTTGGAGTGTGACTGTTTGAGGTTGTGGACAGGTGTCTTTTATACTGATAACAAGTTCAAACAGGTGCCATTAATACAGGTAACGAGTGGAGGACAGAGGAGCCTCTTAAAGAAGAAGTTACAGGTCTGTGAGAGACAGAAATCTTGCTTGTTTGTAGGTGACCAAATACTTATTTTCCACCATAATTTGCAAATAAATTCATTAAAAATCCTACAATGTGATTACAGGCCTCTCTCATCTTTTTAAGTGGGAGAACTTGCACAATTGGTGGCTGACTAAATACTTTTTTGCCCCACTGTATATAATATTCAACAACTCTTGGAGGACAATGAAAGTTGATTTAAGTTAGTCTCCAGTCTCTTGTGACAGATTAAATCTAGAAACTGGCCAGACCAGCAAACACACAATATTTGGTATCTGGATGTGATGAGATTAGATTTAAATAAAAGATTAAACGTCCTCGACCTCTTTGCAGATGAAGAAGTTGAAGACGACCATGCTGAAGTTGTAGAGGATGAGTGTCTTCTTGAGCTGGAAGGGTTCTCTGTTCTGCATGTACTTGGGCCCCAGCCACAGGAACAGCAGGTAGGAGGAACTGATGGCCAGCGTTGGGAGGGGGTTGTCCATCAGGGGCCATTTCTCCACTCGTTTGTCTGGGGGACAGTACAATACACTTAGTATTATCGCCATGATAAAAGGTGAGTAATATAAACATCTGACATTTCTTCCTCTACACTGAACAAAAATAGAAACGCAAACATGTAAAGTGTAGGTTCCATGTTTCATGAGTTGAAATAAAAAATAAAAATCCCCAAAATGTTCCATATGCACAAAAAACGTATTTATCTCAAATGTTGTGCACAAATTTGTACCCATCCATGTTAGTGAGCATTTCTACTTTGCCAAGATAATCGATCCACCTGACAGGTGTGGCATATCAAGAAGCCGATTAAACAGCATGATCATTACACAGGTGCACCTTGTGCTGGGGGACATTAAAAGGCCACTCTAAAATGTGCAGTTTTGTCACCCAACACAATGCCACAGACGTGTCAAGTTTTGAGGGAGTGTGCAATTGGCATGCTGACTACAGGAACATCCACCAGAGCTGTTGCCAGATAATTTAATGTTCATTTCTCTACCATAAGCCACCTCCAACGTTGTTTTAGAAAATTTGGCTGTACGTCCAATTGGCCTCACAACCGCAGACCACGTGTAACCACGCCAGCCCAGGACCTCCACATCCGTCTTCTTCACCTACGGGGTCGTCTGGGGGGTGGGGGGGGGGAGTATTTCTGTCTGTAATAAAGCCCTTTTCTGGGGGAAAACTCATTCTGATTGGCTGGGCCTGGTGGGACTGATTTCCTTCTATGAAGTGTAACTCAGTAAAATGGTTGAAATTGTGGCATGTTGCGTTCATATTTTTGTTCAGTGTAGAAAGAGAAAGAGACTTGTATTCTGAGATGAGATTATCGCAAACAAAGATCAAGATTAAACCTCTCTCTAATAAACACACACGGGAGTGTGAGGATTACCTGCGATGGTAAGGGCCCATTTATATAAATTAATGGTATCATTTATCAGATGTGTGGTGAGCTCCATCTTTGCAGGCCAGTATCGGAGTTCCCCTGGCAGAAAGACACACGGAGAAGACAGCAGAAGAGCTCAGTAAAACATCCTCGGGTGTTTTAACATCATCCAGCTATCACTGAACACCCCCCCCCCCCCCCCATCTGTTGAGGAGGTCATCCTCTCTGACAGCTTCTACAGTATTACTGGGATGAAATAGGAGCCGTAGAGCTTCTTGGAATAACTCTGGGCTTCATTCAGTCAATTAAGCCATTTCATTTCGGCTATTCTTATCCAGCAACATTTCTCTGCACAAGTTCAACGATGTATCTACAGTCCTTCCGCACATTCTGATGTTAAAGTAAACAAATAGACTTCCATCAATATCTATCCGTTCCTGACAGACCGTGGGGAGAGAGAGGATGGGGGCGGCGACACTGCTGCTGCACTGTTCTGCTCCGTGACGTGATAGACGAATGGTCCTCTATTCTAGCGACGCACAAATACCGGGCTGACACCGCTTTTTGACTCGTGGGTCTGACTGTCCGCACCGTCGCTAACCGGCATCCAATCTGTAGTCCTATGCTATTTCCTTCAAAACTACAATATATGTTACATTCGACATGTTTTATATCCAACCAGGTCTTTGCATAGTGCGCGAGCAGAGTAGTAATAATATAGTATATTGGCCTAGAGCGCGTGGATAACACCGTGTGATTTAATGATCTCTGAACGGTAGCCTAAATATGACGCTGCCCCCCCCCCTCCTTCTGACCAGCAACCAAGCCGTATTTAATCTGATGGGAATAATGCATTATGACCAATTAAAATATAGGCATATTACAAAAAATATATGTCTGGATATTTGAGTAGGGTAGAATAGGCTACATAGATGATTAGCATTTTGGCCCTCCACGACACTGTGATAACACGGCAATGTGCTATTCATTGATCATACATGGACCATTTCCCCATCCTATAATTCGAACCATAAAATAAAGGAAAACGAGCAAGCTATCTAATTGTATCCAGTAAAATAAGTCAAATATACCGAAACTCTGCGCACTATTATTTGATGAGAATGAAGATTCTTGTTCTCTTACCGTGTCGACAGATAGGGCTATAGACGGTCCTTATATTGTGACACTCAGTACAAGGTCATGCAATCTTAATAGTTCCACAGTTTCGGCTACCCAAAACTCTAATATATTTTTTTATATATATCCGCGGTTATGTTCCTATATAAGACTAGTTAACATAACGGCCGAACAGAGAAATCCGTTATACAGGCAACATAAGGACTGCAACCCTTTTCACTGCAGCTGGAAACGGTTCTCCGGTGCTACTCGTTGGACTGATGACAGACACGGTTTGATGGTGCGCATGCGTAGACCTGTAGTCGAATGCAGCAGTAGTGGAGACCGGGAATATGTAACCGACCTCTCCGTTGTGATCTTGGCTGTACATCATAGGCTACCTGAGGATTTTCCCCATCCTTGATCTGTATGCGCTATGAACGGTGTACGTGGATATTTTCCTCAGTGTTTTATAGCCTTTACGTACCGGCCTAGTTGAGTCGTAACGAAACGACAAGAAGTCCCTTTATTTGTGATGATCGTTTCTACTTGTTGTCTATGGACCGGATCCACCATACAATGATAAGCACTGAAGATATGTCCCCGTAGCAAATGGGCCGGTAACGAACGGATATATCGAACATTCTCCTATAACGAGAAGGTCAGAGAAAACGGAAACATGAAGATCTGGAGTACAGAACATGTTTTCAGGTTAGTAGGCCAAGAGTCTCTAAACCGAGCATAGCATATAGATAGGCTAGCTTACCGCGACCGTTAAATGCAGTGTTGCTTGCTTGTACAACCGTTGTCTTTTTATTTGAATTATTTGAATCTTTATCGTTCCAAATATTAGTCTACATTAGAGGCTTGTCGAAATGAGCGCAGAGCAGCGATGCGATCCTACATGGTTCCCTCTCCCATTGAGCATGTGGTCCCGGTGAGGTCCCGGTGAGGTCCCGGTGTTGTGCCGAAAACCTCTCCCCCTGACAGAATTTGAACCCAGTATTTTTGAAAGTGTAAGGATAATAATTCAGCCATAGTTGTTCTGAAATGTTTATTGCTTGCCAACATTGTACTCCCTCCTCTATGTTTAATATAACACACATACATTTAATTATTAATTTCGGTTGCCTATCCTGACGTGAACTTTGTTCTATAGAAAGTATTTGACTCTGATGTGTGCCGCAGAAAGTATTTGACTCTAGCCACAAAATGAAGGACATTAGAAGGGGGGGAGATTTTCGGCACCAGTTTTACAAAGTATCACTGTCACACAAACGTTTGAACATGTCTGTTATGTTGTTCTACAATGTGTCAGTTGTGTGAAACGGGTAGCCAAACGTTTCTGACTAAAGGGATAGTGGCCAAACGTTTCTGACTAAAGGGATAGTGGCCAAACGTTTATGATTTAAAGGGATAGTGGCCAAACGTTTATGATTAAAGGGATAGTGGCCAAACGTTTATGATTAAAGGGATAGTGGCCAAACGTTTATGATTAAAGGGATAGCGGCCAAACGTTTATGATTAAAGGGATAGTGGCCAAACGTTTAAAGGGATAGCGGCCAAACGTTTATGATTAAAGGGATAGTGGCCAAACGTTTATGATTAAAGGGATAGTGGCCAAACGTTTATGATTTAAAGGGATAGTGGCCAAACGTTTATGATTTAAAGGGATAGTAGCCAAACGTTTACGATTAAAGGGATAGTGGCCAAACGTTTATGATTAAAGGGATAGTGGCCAAACGTTTATGATTAAAGGGATAGTGGCCAAACGTTTATGATTAAAGGGATAGTGGCCAAACGTTTATGATTAAAGGGATAGTGGCCAAACGTTTATGATTAAAGGGATAGTGGCCAAACGTTTACGATTAAAGGGATAGTGGCAAAACATTTATGATTAAAGGGATAGTGGCCAAACGTTTATGATTAAAGGGATAGTGGCAAAACGTTTATGATTAAAGGGATAGTGGCCAAACGTTTATTATTAAAGGGATAGTGGCCAAACGTTTATGATTAAAGGGATAGTGGCCAAACGTTTATGATTAAAGGGATAGTGGCCAAACATTTATGAATAAAGGGATAGTGGCCAAACGTTTATGATTTAAAGGGATAGTGGCCAAACGTTTATGATTTAAAGGGATAGTAGCCAAACGTTTACGATTAAAGGGATAGTGGCCAAACGTTTATGATTAAAGGGATAGTGGCCAAACGTATAGTGGCCAAACGTTTATGATTAAAGGGATAGTGGCCAAACGTTTATGATTAAAGGGGTAGTGGCCAAACGTTTATGATTAAAGGGATAGTGGCCAAACGTTTATGATTAAAGGGATAGTGGCCAAACGTTTATGATTAAAGGGATAGTGGCCAAACGTTTATGATTAAAGGGATAGTGGCCAAACGTTTATGATTAAAGGGATAGTGGCCAAATGTTTATGATTAAAGGGATAGCGGCCAAACGTTTATGATTAAAGGGATAGTGGCCAAACGTTTATGATTAAAGGGATAGTGGCCAAACGTTTATGATTAAAGGGATAGTGGCCAAACGTTTATGATTAAAGGGATAGTGGCCAAACGTTTATGATTAAAGGGGTAGTGGCCAAACGTTTATGATTAAAGGGATAGTTAATTCAAAATCACCCAGTATGCTCTAACACCAAACCTAATTGAACCACAAGGTGGTCCTGTGTAGCTCAGTTGGTAGCACATGGCACTTAGAAAGCCAGGATAATGGGTTTGATTCCCGGGACCCATCCATGTGTAACATGGTGGGGCCTGTTCGGCATCGTACGAGCGGTCAGTAAGCTACTCCTCTCTCTCTCAGTCTGTCAGCATGACTGCCAGTTGCTTTGGATAATAGCATTTGAATAAATGGCATAAATGATTGAAACAACACATTTTGAAGATAACTACAGGTCTAATGATTATGATATTGCATGACCATTTTATCTTGTTTAGTAACCTAGCTGTTATTCTGTACATGCTTTAGGAATTGGGCCATATTCACAATGTTTAACCTGGTGTGTCAAAGGGCCGTATTACCATGTTTAGTGACCTGACTGATTTTCCTGTACTTAGAGACAGTGATCAAGGCAGCGATGAGGAAATACCCTAACCACATGAACCCTAACAGTCCTCCTCTCTGTCTCTGTCTCTGTCTGTCTGTCTGTCTGTCTGTCTGTCTGTCTGTCTGTCTGTCTGTCTGTCTGTCTGTCTGTCTGTCTGTCTGTCTCTGTGTCTGTCTGTCTGTCTGTCTGTCTGTCTGTCTCTCTCACTGTCTCTCTTATTTTCTGACTGTAGCTACCCGTGGGAGACGGTGATCAAGGCGGCGATGAGGAAGTACCCTAACCCCATGAACCCTAACGTGGTGGGGGTGGATGTGTTGGACAGGAACCTGGACACTGATGGACGGCTCCACAGCCACAGACTCCTCAGCACCGAGTGGGGCCTGCCCGGCATCGTACGAGCGGTCAGTAAGCTACTCCTATCTCTGTTGCTGTCTGTCTCTGTCGCTCTCTGTCTCTCTCTTTCTACCTCTCTCTCTCTCTCTTTCAAATCAATTTCAATTCAATTTAAGGGATTTATTGGCATGGGAAACATATGTTAACATTGCCAAAGTAAGTGAACTAGATAGTAAACAATACAAATTAACAGTAAACATTACACTCACAAAAGTTTCAAAAGAATAAGACATTACAAATGTCATATTATGTGCAAATAGTTAAAGTACAAAAGGGAAAATAAATAAACATAAATATGGGTTGTATTTACAATGGTGTTTGTTCTTCACTGGTTGCCCTTTTCTTGTGGCAACAAGTCACAAATCTTGCTGCTGTGAGGCACACTGTGGAATTTCACCCAATAGATTTGGGAGTTTATCAAAATCGGGTTTGTTTTCAAATTCTTTGTGGATCTGTGTGATCTGAGGGAAATATGTGTCTCTAATATGGTCATACATTTGGCAGGAGGTTAGGAAGTGCAGCTCAGTTTCCACCTCATATTATGGGCAGTGTGCACTTAGCTTGTCTTCTCTCTCTACATGGTACCGCTTCAAAGCCTTACTCTTGTCTTATCAATGCTTGTGTCATAAGACTCAATGGAACTTTGCTTTAGTCTGTCAGTTCTCTCTCTCTCTCTCTCTCTCTCTCTCTCTCTCTCTCTCTCTCTCTCTCTCTCTCTCTCTCTCTCTCTCCTAGTCTGGTGGTACAGTCTGTCTGTCTGTCCTCTCTCTCCTAGTCTGGTGGTACAGTCTGTCTGTCCTCTCTCTCTCTCTCTCTCTCCTAGTTTGGTGGTACAGTCTGTTTGTGCCTAACCAATGAAACAGAGGTTGTTCTTAGACCTGGACACTTGGGTTAGCTCTCCAAGCTAATACCTGGGCTTCGGCTCAGTGCACAACCACAGTCTTGTGTGGTGCCTCTTCTAACCCTATTTCTAGTCTTGTTAGACTCACCGGACAGTTTATTAGGTACACCCATCTCGTACCTGGTCGAACCTCCCTTTGCCTCCAGAACAGCCTGAATTCTTCAGGGCGTGGATTCTACAAGCTGTCCGAAATTTTGAAACGTTGTTCAATTAGTATCAAGGGACCTAACGTGTGCCAGGAAAACACTCCTCCAGCATCTTTAATTTTTTCTGCGTCTCATGAATGTTCTTCTTTGTGATTCGAACACCTCAAACTTAGATCCATCTGTCCATAACACTTTTTTTCCCAATCATCCTCTCTTCAGTGTCTGTGTTCTTTTGCCCATCTGAATCTTTTATTTTTATTGGCCAGTCTGAGATATGGCTTTTTCTTTGCAACTCTGCCTAGAAGGCCAGCATCCCGGAGTCGCCTCTTCACTGTTGACGTTGACACTGGTGTTTTGCGGGTACTATTTAATGACGCTGCCAGTTGAGGACTTGTGAGGAAAACATTCCCCTCACCATTACACCACCAGCCTGTACCGTTGACACCAGGCACCATTACACCACCAGCCTGTACCGTTGACACCAGGCACCATTACACCACCAGCCTGTACCGTTGACACCAGGCACCATTACACCACCAGCCTGTACCGTTGACACCAGGCACCATTACACCACCAGCCTGTACCGTTGACACCAGGCACCATTACACCACCAGCCTGTACCGTTGACACCAGACACCATTACACCACCAGCCTGTACCGTTGACACCAGACACCATTACACCACCAGCCTGTACCGTTGACACCAGGCACCATTACACCACCAGCCTGTACCGTTGACACCAGGCACCATTACACCACCAGCCTGTACCGTTGACACCAGGCACCATTACACCACCGGCCTGTACCGTTGACACCAGCCTGTACCGTTGAGCCTGTACCGTTGACACCAGCCTGTACCGTTGACACAGACACCATTACACCACCAGCCTGTACCGTTGACACCAGGCACCATTACACCACCAGCCTGTACCGTTGACACCAGGCACCATTACACCACCAGCCTGTACCGTTGACACCAGGCACCATTACACCACCAGCCTGTACCGTTGACACCAGACACCATTACACCACCAGCCTGTACCGTTGACACCAGGCACCATTACACCACCAGCCTGTACCGTTGACACCAGACACCATTACACCACCAGCCTGTACCGTTGACACCAGGCACCATTACACCACCAGCCTGTACCGTTGACACCAGGCACCATTACACCACCAGCCTGTACCGTTGACACCAGGCACCATTACACCACCGGCCTGTACCGTTGACACCAGCCTGTACCGTTGAGCCTGTACCGGTTGACACCAGCCTGTACCGTGACACCAGACACCATTACACCACCAGCCTGTACCGTTGACACCAGACACCATTACACCACCAGCCTGTACCGTTGACACCAGGGCACCATTACACCACCAGCCTGTACCGTTGACACCAGGCACCATTACACCACCGGCCTGTACCGTTGACACCAGCCTGTACCGTTGAGCCTGTACCGTTGACACCAGACACCATTACACCACCAGCCTGTACCGTTGACACCAGACACCATTACACCACCAGCCTGTACCGTTGACACCAGGCACCATTACACCACCGGCCTGTACCGTTGACACCAGACACCATTACACCACCGGCTGTACGTTGACACCAGGCACCATTACACCACCAGCCTGTACCGTAGACCCCAGGCATCATACACCACCAGCCTGTACCGTTGACACCAGGCACCATTACACCACCAGCCTGTACCGTTGACACCAGGCACCATTACACCACCAGCCTGTACCGTTGACACCAGGCACCATTACACCACCAGCCTGTACCGTTGACACCAGGCACCATTACACCACCAGCCTGTACCGTTGACAACCAGGCACCATTACACCACCAGTCTGTACGTTGACACCAGGCACCATTACACCACCATCCTGTACCGTTGACACCAGGCACCATTACACCACCAGCCTGTACCGTTGACACAGGCACCATTACACCACCAGCCTGTACCGTTGACACCAAGGCACCATATACACCACCAGCCTGTACCGTTGACACCAGACACCATTACACCACCAGCCTGTACCGTTGACACCCAGGCACCATTACACCACCAGCCTGTACCGTTGACACCAGGCACCATTACACCACCAGCCTGTACCGTTGACACCAGGCACCATTACACCACCAGCCTGTACCGTTGACACCAGACACCATTATACCACCGGCCTGTACCCGTGAATACACCACCAAGCCTGTACCGTTGACACCAGGCACCATTACACCACCAGCCTGTACCGTTGACACCAGGCACCATTAACCACCAGCCTGTACCGTTGACACCAGGCACCATTATACCACAGCCTGTACCGTTGACACCAGGCAGGATGGGACCATGGACTCATGCTGCTTACGCTAAATCCTGACTCTGTCCTCAACATGACGCAACAGGAACCGGGATTGGTCGGACCAGGTGATGTTTTTCCACTCCTCGGTTGTCCCGTGTTGATGATGGCGTGACCGCTGGAGCCTCTTCTTCTTGTTTTTAGCTGATAGCAGTGGAACCCGGTGTGGTCGTCAGCTGCCGTAGTCCATCCGTGACAAGGACCTACGACTTGTGCATTCTGAGATGCCGTTCTGCCCTCCACTGTTGTACTGCGTCGTTATTTGCCTGTTAGCTTGCACCATTCTTGCCATTTTCCTTCGACCTCTCATCAACGAGCTGTTTTCACCCACAGCACTGCCCCTGACTGGATGTTTTTCTATTAGTCTCTCTGTTCTCGGTAAAACCCCTGAACATTGTCGTGCGTGAAAGCCAGGATGCCCGGCGGGCCTGGCGCCGACGATCATCCCACGCTCAGTCGTTTAGGTCCCTCGTTTTGCCCCGTTCTAACGTTCAATCAAACAGTAACTGAATGCCCTCGATGCCTGTCTGCCTGTTTTATATAGGCAAGCCACGGTCACATGACTCACTGTCTGTAGGGAGCGTACCATTTATGTGAACGGGGGGGTTGTACCTCTGAGTATGGTATATGGTATATACACTACCGTTCAGAAGTTTGGGGTCACTTAGAAATGTCCTTGTTTTCCATGAAAAATATACATGAAATTAGTTGCAAAATGAATAGGAAATATAGTCAAGATGTTGACAAGGTTATAAATAATTATGTTTAATTGAAATAATAATTTGTGTCCTTCAAACTTTGCTTTTGTCAAAGAATCCTCCATTTGCAGCAATTATGGCCTTGGTAGACCTTTGGTATTCTAGTTGTCAGTTTGTTGAGGTAATCTGAAGAGATGTCACCCCATGCTTCCTGAAGCACCTCCCACAAGTTGGATTGGCTTGATGGGCAGTTCTTATTTACCATATGGTCACGCTGCTCCCACAACAGCTCAATAGGGTTGAGATCCGGTGACTGTGCTGGCCACTCCATTATAGACAGAATACCAGCTGACTGCTTCTTCCCTAAATAGTTCTTGCATAGTTTGGAGCTGTTGTCCTGTTGAAGGAGGAAATTGGCTTCAATTAAGCGCCATCCACAGGGTATGGCTTGGCGTTGCAAAATGGAGTGATAGCCTTCCTTCTTTAAGATCCCATTTGCCCTGTACAAATCTCCCACTTTACCACCACCAAAGCACCCCCAGACCATCACATTGCCTCTACCACGCTTGACAGATGGCATCAAGCACTCCTCCAGCATCTTTTCATTTTTTCTGCGTCTCACAAATGTTCTTCTTTGTGATTCGAACACCTCACACTTAGATTCGTCTGTCCATAACACTTTTTTCTAATCTTCATC